>NW_026596109.1:5438334-5544056 GCF_907164565.1 Psammomys obesus
TATATATATATATATATATATATATATATATATATATATATATATTAATATATAATTGTTGTAGTAAATTAAAAATGGCTGTTGGGTTAATAAAATGCTTATTATTTGCCCTAATATTATTATGGTGGTATTATCTAACCCACTATCACAAATAATAAGACACAGATACCTGTTAGATTTTATAATTGCCTTATTTACCTTGCCTGGGCAGATATTCCTATCTTCACTGTGTAACTATCCTCACCAACCATCTCCCAGCCCCCACCCAATGCCATCCACCTAAATCCTCCTCGAGTGGTCTACCTTTCATCCATAATCCCAAGGTACTTGCTTATATTCTTCATCTGGGCTCTTTTCGAGCCATGATTGGAGTCCTTCCTCCCAGGCCACATGGATTCTTCTCCCTGTTTACCCATTGTGACATCCTTCTTCTTCCTCTCTTTCTGTGCATCTCTCTTGTGCTTCTCTTAGATCTTCTCAAAAGGCCAGGAACCTAGCCGCACCTACCCCATTCTGCCCTGCCCAGGGATAGGCCATTTAATAAACCAATAAGGTATAATGTTTTAGGCAGGTTTACACAAACAAGGATGGGTATATCCAGCTCACAGTAACCAGATCTTGAGTGCCAGTAATTAGTATTAGACCAACCTTCAACATATATAATATATAAATACATGATATAATATTATATATAATAGTGATTACAGAAATGTCTCCATACTGTACTTTACGCAAATTAGATATCAATATAAAGTCCCCCAGTTGACTACATGGAAACTGAACTTAAATTCCATCACAGACCAAGGAGTCATTCTGACTTGTAGTGGGAACATTGTACCCACAGGAAATAAGATACTGAGTCATGCATGTAATGGGTTCAAGACGAAAGTAATCAGTATGAAGACGGAGAGAGAAAAAGTCAGAAGAGAATTCAGAGTAAGGGGAATGGACTTCTGGCTGGGTCCATTGAAAGAGTTTATAGTGGTGACCGTGAAAAATGAAATGATAGGACTTGAGCAAACATGAAGAAATGGGCACTTCCTGGGGAAGTGTGGGATAACTTTGAGAGACAGCAAATAATTGTTTGGCTGAACTGAGGGCTGGTGTGGGGGACAAGGGTGGTTAAGCATCAGACAAGAAGGCTCTGCTGAACTTTTGTTTTTAGAAAAGAAAAGTAGATCCACTTGCATTTAATTTGAAAGTTTTGAGGTTGAAAAATCTCTCTTTTTAAGTTTCATCATTCTCCTATCTGTAGCTTGGGGGAATTTGGTCTGACACAGCTCTCGGAGGCAGGTCTAACTCTTCCATATAGATTTCTTTATTCTTCTACCACTTTCTCCCTGGCCTGTGTTAAAAGTGTCTTGGGAGCTTATTAATTGAGTGCTCCTACTGCTTATTGAGAGAACTTCATTTCCATGCTTGAGTAAGGCCATTTTCTCATTGTTCTGCTTCTGTTTGACTCTCCCATTTGCCCTCCTGTTCTTCTTGCTGTCTCCATTTCTGACTGTCTTTTCCTCCCTTTTCCCTTCCTTTCTTTTTCCTATCACTTCTTTCTCAGTTTCTCCCTCCCTGCTTCCTTCCCACCTCTAAAGGAAACCTGACAGTTAGGGGAAATGCCTTTGAAGTCCCATGGACTCAGCTACAATCCCCGCTCTCTCTGTGGCTGAAAACACTTTAGAGCTTTTAGCTTCATTTCCCTAATCTTCAGATTGGAATAAGGATAATAATGATATTTATAATGATGATGATGCCCTCTCACAGATTAGCAGGCTGTGCATGTGTTAAAGCACACAAAGAACTTCGATCTAGGCTTTACACATGTTGCATTCTTTTTTTTTATTAATTCAATTTACATCTTGGTCAGTCAGAGGCCCCTTCCCTTTTCTCTTCCCATTCCCACCCTCCCTCCCACATCTCCACTCCCCTATTCTTCAGAATAGGGGAGTGCCTCTACCCAGACACCCCAGCTCAATCTGTTCACATGAAGATTGAGTTTGTCTTCCTCCCCTGTGGCCTTGTAGGGAAGTCCTATCAGGTGGAAGTGATCAAAAGCAGGCAACATAGTCTGTGTCAGAGATATCCCCCACTCCCCTAATTAGTGGGCTGACATGAAGCCTAAGATGCCCACTGGACTAATCTTCTTGGGGTCTGTGCATTGTAGTATGTCTATTCTGTACTATATAACTGAAATCTACTTATAAGTGAGTATATACCATGTGTGTCTTTCTGGGTTTGGGTTACCTCACTTAGAATGATCTTTTCTGGTTCCATCCAATTGCTTGCAAATTTCATGATTTTCTTGTTTTTAAGGGCTGAGTAGTATTCCATTTTGTAAATGTCCCAATAGTGTCTTTATCCATTCTTCCACTGAGGGACATCTAGGTTATTTCCAATTTCTGGCTATTACAAATAAAGCTGCTATAAACATGGTTGAGCAAATGTCCTTGTATGTTAGAGCCTCTTTTGGGTGTATGACCAGGAGTTGGTATAGCTGGATCTTGAAGTCTGGCTATCCCAGTTTTCTGAGACAGCACCAGACTGATTTCCAAGGTGGTGGTACAAGTTTACACTCCCAACAGCAGTGCAAGAGTGTTCCCCTTTTACCACATCCTCGCCAACATGTGTTGTCACTTAAGTGTTTGAGCTTAACCATTCTGACAGGTGCAAAATGGAATCTCAGAGTAGTTTTGATTTGCATTTCCCTGATGGCTATAGACATTGAATATTTCTTTAAGTACTTCTCCATCATTCCTGTGTTGAAATTTCTCTGTTTAGCTCTGTATCCCATTTTTACATTGGATTATTTGGTTTGTTGGTGTTTAATTTCTTGAGTTCCTTATATATTCTATATATTAGCTCTTTGTTGGATGTAGAATTGATGAAGATTTTTTCCCAATATGTAGACTGCCGTTTCATTCTATTGATAGTGTCCTTTGCTTTACAGAATATTTTCAGTTTCAAGAGGTCCCATTTATTAACTGTAGATCTTAGAGCCTAAGCTGGTGTTCTTTTTAGAAAGTTGTCTTCTGTGCCAGTGAGTTCAAGGCTCTTACCCACTTTCTCCTCTAGCAGATTTAGTGTATCTGGTTTTATGGTGAGGTCCTTGATCCACTTGAACTTGAGTTTTGTTCAGGGTAATAAATATGGATCTGTTTGCATCTGTCTATCCAGTTAGTCCAGCACCATTTGTTGAAGATGCTGTCTTTTTTCCATTGTATGGGTTTGGCTCCTTTGTCAAAAATCAGGTGTGCATAGGTGTGTGGTTTTATTTCTGGATCTTCAATTCAATTCCATTAATCAACCCGCATATTTCTATGCTAGTACCATGCAGTTTTTATTACTATTGCTCTGTAGTATATCTTGAGATCAGATATACTTCCAGAAGTTCTATTATTGTATAGGATTATTTTAGCTATTCTGGTTTTTTTTTGTTTGCTTGTTTTTCAATATGAAGTTTAGAATTGTTCTTTTAAGGTCTGTGAAGAATTGTGTTGGTATTTTGATGGGGACTGCATTGAATCTGTAGATTGCCTTTGGTAAAATGGCCATATTTACTATGTTAATTCTACCGATCCATGAACATGGAAGATCTTCCATCTTCTGATATCTTCTTCAATTTCTTTCTTCAGAGACTTGAAGTTCATACATAGATGTCTTTGACTTCCTTGGTTAGAGTTACTTCTAGACACTTAATATTATTTGTGGCTATTGTGAAGGGTGTGGTCTCACTAATTTCTTTCTTAGCCCATTTTCCACTTGTATACAAGAGAGTTACTGATTTTTTTTTTTTTTTAGTTAATCTTGTATCCAGCCACTTTGCTGAAAAAGTTTATCAGCTGCAGGAGTTCTCTGGTGGAATTTTTGGTGTCACTTATGTATACTGCCATATCATCTGTGAATAGTAATATTTAACTTCTTCCTTTCTGGTTTATATTCCTTTGATCTCCCTTAGTTTTCTTATTGCTCTAGCTAGAACTTCTAGTAGTATATTGAAGCGATAAGGAGAGAGTGGGCAATCTTGTCTTGTCCCTTATTTTAGTGGGATTGCTTTGAGTTTCTCCCACTCAGTTTGATGTTGGCTATCAGTTTGCTGTACATGACCTTTATTATGTTTAGGCTGATCTCTCCAAGACTTTTAGCACGAAGCGTTGTTGGATTTTGTCAAAGGCTTTTTATGCATCTGATGACATGATCATGTGATATTTTCTTTTAGTTTATTTATATTGTGGATTACATTGATGATTTTTCATATGTTGAACCATCCTGCTTCTCCGGGGTGAAGCCTACTTAATCATGGTGGATGATGTGGATGTGTTCGTGAATTCAGTTTGTGATCATCTTATTGAATATTTTTGTATCAATGTTCATAAAGGAGATTGGTCTGAAATTCTGTCTTTATTGGGTCTTTGTGTGGTTTATCAGGGTGACTGTAGCTTCACAGAATGAGTTTGGTAATGTTCATTCTGTTTCTATATTGTGGGATAGTTTGAGGAGTATTGGTATTAGCTCTTCTTTGAAAGTCTGGTAAAATTCCATGCTAAAACCATCTGGCCCAGGACTTTTTTGGTTGGAAGACTTGATGGCTGCTTTTATTTCCTTAAGAATTATAGGACTTGTTTACCTGATCTTGATTCAACTTTGGTAAGTGGAATCTATCATGAAAATTGTCTACTTTATTTAGATTTTCAGATAGGACATATAGGCCTTAAAGGTCAGGGCACAGGTGATAGGTGATAAGTGAGGGGGCACAGGCACCTCAGGTGGAAGCTGCACGGTTGGGGGGTAAGGTAGGGAGGATGTCAGCCTCAGGTGCCAATTGCAGGGGATCCAGTGCCTCCGAAGGCAGCTGAACTGTAGCTTACAGGTCTACCAGACACTGTGCTCCTGAGACTCATTCACTGGGCTCTGCCATATTGGATCCAGGATTTGTATGATTTTATTGTCTGCCTGGTCACCACAGGGGGACCAGTAGAACCATGGTTTGGAAGTTGGGATGATGTCCCAGGAATCCAGATGCTGCCCTCAGGGGAGCAGGAGAGATCTGATATCTGGCTGTTGGAGCCTGAGGGTCCCTGGACCTGGGGGCCTGCACTCTCTCGAGTATGAACAAAGGGCTGAGGGCTCAGAGTTGGTGACTCCTAGACCCAGAAGATGGCCACTGGATTGGAACGGGAGCTGGATTTGATCATCCCCAACTCCCCAGATGTCCCCTCCAGTCTGTGAAGCACCAAAGTCGGTGTTTTGGATCCAACTGCCTGTTTATTCATCAGTCTCTGATGTTCTGCCTCTGAGAAACAGTACACACTGGATGCCACCCTCTTGGAGCCACAACACGTTGCATCTTAGTGCGTCTTTGCTATTTCTGTTGACATGGCTTCTATGTTTGTACTTCCCATTCAAGATCTTGGGTGAGGGGTGCAGTCTTTTAAAAAATAAGTAGAGTAGAAACTTATGCCTGTTTTGATAAATTTCAGATGTAAATGATGTGTTTTCATGTTATAAACTTTTTTTGTTCAGGAATAACATCAAATATACAATTGCGACACATATGATTAACAGAATATATTAGTAAATGCTGACAGATGGGTTCGCTTTACACTAAGATCATCTTCACAGTGGGACTCTCTCCTGCACATGCCTTGTCCTTACAAATATGGAGGACCTTTCATGTGATGGAATGTTTTATGTAGATGGGTCAAGGAATTCTTGAGTTTGGGGGGAATGTCTTCAGATCTTTTTGTTTGTGCCATTCATTTATTTCTCATTCTTCTTCCTTATTGGGAATATCCAGCATATCACACCTTGGCTTTTGAAAAGGTCAGTGGTTTCCTCATACTAGTAAGCAGGCATTATTTGAAATTGGCAAAACTGAAATTCTGGTTCCTCTCTGTGAGCTCAACAAAAGGACAGAAAACTTAGGCTTGCACATGAAGGCTCAAGTTCAGCCTGCTTACATAAGTGGTGAATTAACAGGTTTGACAACTGAAATCCTCAGAGGTTTGGAAGGAGTGTGTGTAAATGTTACATCTCTGACACCAGGATGAAGGGTATCTTTCCCCTGCTCCAGTCTGTGTAGCTGGCTTCCTGAGCAGGTATTCTCATCTTGTAGATACTTAAAGTAGTTTTTAATTTTATTTTCAAAATGGTGATGTGACATAGGTGAAATGGCCCCTTCTCTCCCTCTGAATTTTATTTCTTCCTTCTTCCTTCTTGACTCTCCCCTTCTCTTATTCTTTATTTTTTCTTTTAAAAATATTTTAAAACGACATTCTTCTTAAAATGTAGCTTTAATGTCACTCTACTGCTAAATTAGTTTGAAGGTGGCATTAATTCCTCATCACAGATACCCTTTTCCTTCTCAACCCAAGCCCATCAGTCTGTCAAGAACAGTATTCCCTTCATGATATATACAAATAGCATGAGAAATGCCCCCAGACTCCCTGGTTCTGAGAATTGACTTGTAGAGGGAAGACTGTAGCTTTCCCCTGATCCCTCCCTAGGCTGTTTATAGCAAGAATAATAACAGCAATACAAAACTTCTGTAAAGCTCAAGAAAGAGCATCGGATGTCTCCATAGACAGTCATGCTTGTGGACTCTCCTCTGAAATGTAGACTACAAAACAAATGCAAAAAATAATTTTCAGTTGAGAATTTAAAGAAAAATATCTGGCACCAAAGGAAGTCTGCATGGATACAATTAAGCTTTGAATTTTATTTCTCTAGCTATGGATTTGTCCCATGAGAGGTGATGTGCTTCACAACCTCAACCTGCGTGAAGCAGGCCCAGCACAAAGCATACATGCTGTTAGAGGCACCAAGAAACCTTATGCTTACTTACGTCACAACTTGAAATAGAAAATGATCATTCTGAAGAACTAACAGATTGACAGTCATATGAAACAGTATCTAAACTTGTTCTGATGCAATTCAGATAAAATAGAATTGTTTTAGTGCTTGCAAAAATGCATGTACTTACTTGTAAATTTTATTCCACCAGACGCCTTGAGAGGAATGTACAAACCTCATTGTTCTGTACCATCCATATATATTTGAGCATGATGGGGCATGCTGTTGGAAGTGGCATTACAGATCATCTAATCCACTAATCATATGGAGAACCCAAAACCCAGAAAGGCGAAATGATTTTGGCATACCCAGATGACTTTTTGAATTGCTGAACAGACTTTCTAAATATATTCTTCTCATATTTCATCTGTAATACTTTGAATTCTCATGAGATTGAACTTTTTGAGGGTAGATATTTCACTCATCAACACCTTTATCCATTCATGCGGTCAAATTGTAGTAAATATTAATTTTTACTAAGCCTGATGCTGAATACTTGATAAGAAATACAAGTTTTTTGATTCACTGCTTGGGGCCTTTTCTTGGTATTGGAGGTGGGAGGCATTATTATATCTTAGTAGATGATGTTACAAGATAAAAGATAGTGAGTTCTTAGCATGTGTCCCACGTCTTCTTTTTACACAGCAACTGATGGGAGCCAGACATGGTGGCCTATATCTGTAATCCTAATACTAAGGGATCGGAGGCAGGAAGATTATCTTGAGTTTCAGGTTACCTTGGACCACATTGTGAGTTTCGGGCCAGCCTGTAGAGCAAAATTGTGTCAATAAATAAATAAATAAATAAACAAACAAACCATTAATGACATCGCAAGATCATTCTCATGAACTCATATCATTTTAATTATCTCCCCCAAAGTCTTATTACAAAAACATGAATTTAAGGATTGACCATTGAACGTGTGAACTTTGAGAGGAGATGCTCAAGCCTTGCAGTATCCTGTGAGCATTGTGCTGAGCTGATGAACAATAGAGGTATGAGGATGAGCAAAATAAGCTGCCTGATGTCAAGGAGCTTATTGCACCAGCAATGAAAATACAGTGTAATGAGTATAGAAAACACCAGGAGTGCCCAGGGAGACACAACAGAAGAGAAAACTGACTCTGCAGAAAATGCCAGGAAAGTGTTTTGAGAATATTTTAGTTGAAATATGAAGACAGGCAGTTCATTCCTTAGAAAAGGGCCCAAGATCTACAAACTTTCTAATAATACTAATAACAAATACAGATAAATTTCAGGACCATAAGCCTCTACTATAATATTTAATATTTACTTTATTTGCTCCCACACTCAAGTTAGCTGTAATTTTATTGGCCCATGATGCTATTAATTTATTCTACCTTGCCTTATTAAGATAAAGGCTTTGATCTTTTAAGACATCTATATATTTCAGAAAACCAGAGTTCCAGCTGATACATAATATGAGAGGAACTCTGACACTAGAAAATAATAGCAATAACAGGTACAAGCAGGACCCACCAAGGAATGATGCAAATGTTGATGAAGGTTTGAGAAATGTCAAGTATTTCCATAGCCTCCAGGAGCCTACCCCCAACTGTTTCCAAATTACAAAAGCTAAAATGCTAACTTGATAGTGGAGAAACCCAGCAGGTTCCTCTGTAAGTGACCAAGCTCATGTCAACTCCTATAGGATGCTCTGATAACATCTATCCCCTAAAGCATATTCTTAATGGGTTTATTGTTTCTGAGGACTTGTCTAAAGTGTCAGACCACAAAAGACAAAGAAAAGGAAGGGAACCATGATATAAAGGTGAAGAAGGAAAATTTTTTTTTTTTTAAGACATTATTTCTCTTTGTGGCCTTGGCTGTCCTGGGCTTGCTTTGTAGACCAGGCTGGCCTTGAACTCACAGACATCCAAGAAGGAACTTTTAAGTCCTAAGTTCAACCTGAGTCACTGAATGGACAGGGAGTTGAAAAGGAAAAAATAGTTTATAAGTTTATAAGCTGCAGATAGTTTGGAGAACTATACACTGCTGATTTTTTGTTTGATTATTGTACCATGAATACACAAGATATGAACAAAATAGGAACTCAGTGAAAAGCCAAGTACATGTCAAATCTCTATTGTATAAATTTTCTAAGTTTAAAATTATTTCAAAATTATTTATGAAATTATTATTAAAAGTTTTCATTAGGACCATTTCTTCGTGAATTTGACTTTGAAGACAAGATAAAGCATTTAAACTAATCTAGATTATTGCACTAAAGAAAATGTGGAAGAAAAAGAAGAATGGACACACTTCTGTAGTGTCTTTATTCTAGAATTTCAATAAAGCATAGAAATTCAAGTATGGAATTTATGCATAAGATTAATTCTGTCATTTAACTTAGACCAAGATTAGTCTTAACTGATTTCAGAATTAGTCTTTGTTAGTCTAGTGTTCATTTAAATTTAGATAAAAATATTATATGAAAGAACAACATTCTCCAATATATCTAGGAGGCTGGTGTAGGTATAAAAGAAAGAAGGGTGGGGCCATATAACTCTCCCCATAAAGAAAATGGAATGCAGTTTATTTAGGGACTACTTTTTTTAGGGACTACTTTTTGTCTCCAGGGGACTTTATTGGCTTGAGACAACTGGCATCATGGAATTGAGATTTCATTTTGAAACTTCCTAATAGCTACTATTTTCATTACTCACCTGATACCTTCTTGGCTTTTCCCTTATGACAGGTGATTATCACTGTGAGCAACGGATTTTAGCTAAGGGATTTTCTAAGCTATTCAAGTATAAGGATTTTCAGATAACGCTATGTCTATGCTCCGGCATTCTAGCCAGACAGCTATGCTTTGAAGTCCTGCACTAGTTTGTTTTTGTTTTTTGTTTGTTTGTTTGTTTGTTTGTTTTGACCTCATCTGAACTTAGTGGGCTTTGTTGGAAACTTATTTCAAATGATATCCTGTGTTAGAAATTCTCACTATTTTAAAACAGGTAGATTCTAGGCCTAATTGCTAAATTCTCTTCACTTAAAATTTTGTGCAATCAAGGTGAAAGGTTTGTTTCCAAGGAAACAAATGCACAGGATTTTTATCACATAAAATGTTTTCTGCAAGAAAATCCCATAACCAGTCTCCAGGGAGATACTGTGTTACAAGATAGCTCTCTCTGAAGATTCCTTCAGAAGAATATTTTATCTTTGTTATTCTAGAAGCATCGTATATTTGTGTGGTCATCATGACTTTAGATAAAAAAAATTAACATCAGAACCACGGCCATCACTTTCTTAGGTGATATGATATACAATGTGAGACAGTGTGGTTTTCCTCTGGCCATTAGCTTATTTTTATATTGGAATCTAAACAACATTCCTTCCAGATCTTCACTTGAGAGAAGACAACCTATTTAAGGACAGTACTTGTCATCCTGAAAGCTGAAAAAGAACCTCATTCTTCATTGGTACTTATTTCAAGTTGGAGGTGATTGCTTCCTGTTAAAAAGACAATTTTAAAAATGCTCAAGTAGCCTGGTTTTGCATACTCTTGTAGTTAAATTAAAACTAAGTAAATTGCCTGAAATAGATTCTGGTCACAAAAATCTGAGGCTTTGTTCTGATCTGACTTGTTATGTTCTTGACCTTGCCCACGGGGATACTTGAATTCTGAGACACCATGTTATTCATCTTGCAGCCTTGACCTAGATTATAAGTGGTACACAAATGTCTGATACTGTGATGAAAGAGGTAAGTAATTACATATTGAAAAGGCACATTTTTAAAAGTAGAAAGCAAGCAACTATGAAATGATGGGGTGCAGGGAATGGCATAACCGTCGAAATTAAAAGTCACAGCTCTGCCCCTGACTGACTCCGTGACAGCAAAACACTAAAATCTCCGTGTAAAACGAAGAATGTCTACCTCACTGGGTGGTTAATCAAAGTAATGTACATTAAAAATATATTGGGGCCCAGTGGGATGGCTCAGTGGGTAAGTGCGCCTGTCATTATGCATGATGTTCTGAGCTCAACCCCACAGGGGAGGTGGGAGGAGGGAGCTGACCCCACCAGTTGTCTTCTGAACTTCGCACACCTGCAAGAGCCCACATTGGAAGACTTTTATTTATTAACCATGGCTATCTGATGCAACTTCTTGCAAATAACCCTCCTTGCACTCACCATGTAGCCCAGCCTGGCCTCAAACCTTCCTGTCTCAACCTCCTGGCTATAGAGAATATCTAGCCCTGAAGGGATTTCTTTAAAATACAGGAATCACTCCAGCAAGACTCTTAATTCTTACTCTGTAAAAACGGTACCCCGTGACATTTGATTTTTTTTTCTCTCCTCATTTAGGAGATAAATTACTTTTTCTTTGTTTTCACTGCAGAGCGCATGTGTGGGGCCAGCTAATGTGAAATGATTTAAAGTAGGTATTTTGTTAGAGTAGCCCCTATTGCTTGAAAAGCAAAAGTTACTTCTTTGATAAAGGCACTTTTCTCAGCCTAACTCTACTTGTAAAAGTCCTTGAATTTTTGTCTTCGGAGGTGAAACGTGCAGCTATCTACTGGGCCCCAATGTTTTTTTTGTTTTGTTTTGTTTTTTGTTTTTGTTTTGTTTTGTTTTTTTAATTAAAATATAATCACATCATCTCACCCCTCCGTCAAACCACTTTCCCTCTCATGTCTCCGCACCTGCTCCCTCTCAAATTCGTGGCCTCTTTTTTTTTTTTTTTATTAAATGTTACATATATACTTACACATCCACATACATGTATACATGTTACATATATATGCACGTAAACACACGTGTGTATACACACACATATGTGCATATAAAATACAGCTTTATTAGTGCATTTAGTGCTGCTTATATGTATATGGTTCCAGGGCTGGACACTTGGTATTAGGAAGTCAGTTAAGGGGCTCATCCCCAGGGAAAACTATTTCTTTCCATCTCAGCAGTCATTAGTTTCCTATAGTCTTTTTTTTCCCCACTAGGGATGGGACCCTCTGAGGTTTCCCCTTCCATGTAAGCTTTTCTATTGGTGTTTTCCTTACTCTGGTCTTGTTTAGGCTGCAATCAATAGGGTTGAGACAGGTAGACTGCCGTTTCTAAGAGATGGTAATGTCGCAGCAGAATCTCTGGTCCTCTGGCTCTTAAAATCTTTCTGTCCCTTCTACAATGTCCCTGCCTTAGGTATGTGGGGGGGAGGGGGAGGGGGAATGGATGGGGGGAGGACGCTGTTGCAGATGTGTTAGCTGAGGCAGGGCATTCCACAGTCAGTTGTTTTCTATACTTTGACCAGTTGTGGCTTCTGTAATGATCTCTGCAGCTAAGAGAAGCTTCTTTGATGAGGCGTGAGAGCTAGACTTAGCTATGGAGAGGAGTATGAATATTTAAGATGTAGTTAGAAATTATACTAGTTTAGTAAAGTGGCAGTGATGCCTTCTCCTCTATGACACATGACCTCACCATCCCCTCATGATTCACTAGGTTTACAGTACCAAGCGTGAACTCACTCCCTTTAAGTGGGCCTTAAGTCCAGCTAGACAGCTATTGGCTACCACGATTTAAGTGTTGTACCTTTAGGGATATCTTGCCATGCTGGTCATTGTTATGGTTCATAGGCATCAAAGCTTGGGAAAGCTGTTGATTGACTTGGACATAGGAGCTGACAGCCAAAGAAGGTGAGAGAGTGGGGCTGATGGGTGAAATAGAAGCAGGCCTTTGTATAGGAGATCTGGAAAATCCTCTTTAGAAAGACATAACGGACAGTAGGAATATCAGATAGCAAGTACTAACAAGATATGATCTCAGATAGCAGAAAAACCTTCGAGCAGTTATTCATTCATTCATTTATATGACAATTACTCATTGAGTGTTCAGTACTGAGGACTGGGCCAGACACTGTCCACAGGCAGGATCTCTTTTGAAAATTAGTGGGGAAGAACGTGATGAGCAGCATGTGTCACATGCTGACGTACACTGCTCAGATTCCTGTAAGGTCTGACCTGCACTTAGTCTCCTAGCTGCTTTCAGACAGTAGCAATTGTGGGCTCCTGTCTAGGCCCATGCTCCCTCCTGGGAGTAGCTGGCATCCAATCACTAGTTGATGTGCCTTACATTCACTCTCAGTTTTGGGCATCACTTAAAGACCATTCTATCCCCAGAGTCCCAATAGACTCAGCTGAGGCTTCTCATGCTACAAAATCACAGTTCACCTTTCTCTCTAATTCCATTTCTCTTTACCTCTTAGGTGCAATTTTTTCCCTAAACAGCAGACTCTAAACCTCTTGTTCCCAGATTTTAATAACTTCTTCTATTTTCTGGAAACTCTCCTTTATTCTGTTTTGTGTATAGGCCCCTGTATACATCTACTCAAATGTGAGTTTGGTCTTGAAGGCCAGGGGATAACCTTATGTATTGTCACTTAAGCACCATCCACTTTTGTATGAGGCAGAGGCTCTCAGTGGACTGATGCTCACTAAGCAGGCTATGCAAGCCAGTCCAAGGATCCCCCCCTCTAGCTCCCTAGCACTAGGATTACAAGCACAAGCCAACATGCCCAGCTTCTTTACAGAGGTTCTAATGAGTGAAGTCATGGCCTCCTGCTTGAAAGACAAGCACCATAAGCAACTGAGCCATCTCCCCAGGACCTGGAAATGTGTTTTAATAACAAAGCCTCTAAAGCTAAAGGGGTGTTATTTCATCCAAGTTCAACAAAGGCAGTTCCTGGTGGCACCCAGACATCGTCTCTAAATGCTGTGCCTATTATAACAGTTCAGCAATGTGAAATAGGGTGCAAGTTTGGAACTGGCCCTACATGGTCATTTTCTCAACCCAGTCCCAGGCTGAGACCCGGAGGCTCTCAGCGTGTGTTGAAATGGTTACACAGAACTAAATCAGGAGATAGAGTAATGGGCCTAATTGTTATCATTAACACAAGAGGGGGGGAAACTAGCAAGGAGAAGGAGATTGGCACTATCACCAACTGGAAGTAGACATTTGTACCATTTTTCTTAAGGGAGGCTTGTTAAGGAGTCACTTCCACTAAGCAGATATTTGTCTAACCTTATTGTTCTCCACATGTAACAAAAATTGGATGAACCAAATAAGGCATAACCAAAAACACTCCACAAATTACATATGGGAAATTATGTATTTAAAAAAAAAACACAGTAACATAAAAAGCAGACACTGAATCGAGAATTGTGCAGGGCTGAGGAGATAACTCAGTGAGGGCGGTTAGGATAACAGTACTTGGTGTGCAAGCAGAAAGACCAGAGTTCAGTCCCCAGTACCTAAGTGAAAGCTGGGCATGGATACACAAGCCTGTAGCTAACATGGTACTGTAGAAGGCAAAGACGGGGACTCCTGCCCAAAGCAGCTCACTGGCACAAAGAGCATTCAGTAAGAGATGTTGTCTTGAGGGAATAAGGCAGAGCGATGAGCAGAGCACCCAAAGTCTTCCTCTCACTTCCGCAGAATACCTGTGTATGCACCCCCCCCATGCTCATACACACAAAGAGAAGCTATGCATGCAAGAGAAAGTTAGCATTTGTGATGCAAGTATATGTCAAATAATACAAATGGGAATCTCAGGCAATGCTGATACTAACCTTCAGTACTTTGTGAGTGCTCAGTATGTTACTAGCTAATGAAGAAATAATGGACAGATATTTTAAATTTCTTCTAGTAGAAATTGTGTACACTTTATTTGAAATGCTTAGGAAAAGAGGTACCTTGGATTTCAGAATCTTACTTGCATATGCAAATTTGGATCACAACTATAGATACTTATTTATAACTGTATACATTTTTATTTTATTTTTTATAATTTATTCACTTTATATCACGATTGTAGCCCCATCTCTCATCTCCTGCTGGTTCCTGCCTCCCTCCCTTCCCCCCATTATCCCTGGTCCACAGAAATGGGGATCCCTCCTCCCCTACTATTTGACCCCCAGTGTATCAAATTTCACCAGGACTGTCTGGTTCATCTTCCTCTGTGGTCTGGCAAGGCCGCCCCTCCAGGGGGAAGTGATCAAAGAACAGACAACAGAATCCATGTTAGAGATTTTGTATCTGAAAAAAAAAAATTCACTCATGTCATCATTAAATTGCCACTTAAAAAGGTTTTGATTCCGGAGCAGTTTGGACAGAATCTCAGATTAGGGTTACAGAATCTGTTGTAACCATTCCCTTCAAACAATATGTACTGAGGGCTTACTCTGTAGTATACATTATGGTAATCAGTGGACATAGGACAGCGAATGAGAGGCATATTCCCTGCTTCCTGGTATCTTACATTGTACCAGGAGTACCAACAGAGTCAATGGGTAAACACAGAGGTGGCAAATACCTCTGTGTTAGCTGACATCTGAGTACTGAGAAGAGCCTTCCAACAAAAGGCCAGTTTAGAGCCCTATGAAGCCACGCGTTGAGCTTTGAAGAATAGAAAGGAGGGAGGATTGCTGGAGCAGAGCAAGCTGGAATGACATGGATGAGCTGGCCACTTGAGGGCTTTGAAGTAGACTTTGGAGTTTGTTCTGTGCAAACAGGAAGTTTGACTTCTTTCCCTGCTTGCATCCCCTTAATTTCCTTCTCCTGCCTTATTGCTCGAGCTGCTACTTCAAGCAAAATATTGAAAAGGTGTGTGGATAGTGGACATCCTTATATAATTCTCAATTTCAGTGGGATTGCTGTAAGCTTTTCTCTACTTAGGATGATGTGAAGTGTGGGTTTCCCATATAGCTTTTACTATGTTGAGCCATGACTTTTATCATGAAGGTATGTTGAATTTTATCAAAGACTTCTGAGTCTATTGAGATGATTATGATTTTTGTCTTTAAGTCCCTTCATGTGGTTTATTACACTCATTGACTTGTGTATGTTGAACCATCTATGTATTTCAAAACTAAAGCCCATCTTGGTGATGGTTTCAATATATGCCTATATTCTATTTGCAATTTTTTTTGAGATTTTTCAACCTATATTATACTAAGGATATTGTCCTTTAGTTTTATTTTTTGTTTTGTCTTTGTTTAATTGTGATACTAGAGTTTTACTAGTTTTTATTTTTTTCTCTTTTTTAAAAAAATAGTTTATAATAATTGGTTTTAGATCTTCTTTGAAAGTCTAGAAGAATTCTCCTGTGACTCCATCTAGCCCTGGACTTTTCTTAGTTGGAAGGCCTTTTATTAATACTTCAGTCTTCTCATTTGCTATGAGTTTGTTTAGGTTGTTGACTTTTACTTGGTTTCATTTTGATGGCCTGGCTGCACTTAGCCATTCCTACATCTCTTTTAAGTTTTCCTACTTAATGGAATGGAGATTTTTAAAAGTATTCACTCATGGTTCTCTGAATTGCTTCTGTATCTGTTTTAATATTTTTCCTGTCCATTTTTGCTTCTGTTAATTTGAATCCTCTCTTTCTGTCTTTTGGTTAGTTAGGCCAAGAGTCTCTCAATCTTTTTTTATCTTCTTGAAAAACTGGCTCTTTACTTCACCGATTCTTTGTATTTTTTTTTAAATTTGTTCTAATTTATTGATTTCTGCTCTGATTTTTATTGTTTCAGGCCATCAACTGGGTTTGGATTTGGTTTGTTTCTGTTTTTCCAAATTTTTAAATTGCATCATTTGGAAACTCCTCTAATTTTTTATGGTATTTTTCTTTAAATTTTTTTATAAGATTGTATTCTTTTTAGAACAGTTTTAAGCTCAAATTGAGTTTCCGGATATAAAGTACAGAGTTCCCACATATTTCTTACTCCTACAGTGGCCTCTGATCCTCACCATCTCAGTGGTCCATGTGCTATAATTAGTGAATCTTCCAGACTCATCATTACTTTTTCAAATCTATACCTTCTATTAGGCTTAGTCTTAGTGTTATACATTCTAAAGATTTAAATTTTTTCCCTTAGTTTTCTTATTATTAGTTCTTGTATCTTTGAGATTATAATATCATTTCCCATTTTCTTTCCTCCCTTGAAACACTCTCATATACCCCTACCTGCTCTCATGGATTTTTTTTTCATTATATACATATACATATATGTGTGTGTGTGTATTATAAATATACTTATATATTTATGAATATACAACCTGCTTATTCTATATAGTGTTACCTACATGTATGTTTGTGTGTGTGTGTGTGTGTGTGTGTGTGTGTGTGTGTGTGTGTCAGGGCAGACCATATGGTATCAGTTGGTGTGCTCTTCCTCAGGAAGGCTTTTTCTCCCACTCTCAGTATTCCTAAGTTGCCTGTAGCTTTTTATGTAGGCTTGAGACTTAATGGGCTTTCCCTTGCTATTTCGCATGTCTATTGTTGTTTAACTTGTTCAGCTCCTGTTTTGTCAGTCATGTTGATGAGACTTTATGGGTGGAGCTTCTGTCATTTCTAGGGGACCCAGTCCCACAGCAAGCTCCCTTTTTTCCTGGCTTTTACAGTCTTTCAGCCTCCTCTTCTGCAGTGTTTACTGAGTGTTAGGTGCAAGAGTTGTTTTGCAGATGTATCTTTTGAGACTGGGACCCATAAATCTGTATTTTGATTAGTTGTGATTTTATTTAATGATCTTCATCTGTCACAAAGACACATTTCTTTGATGATGGGTAAGGAATACACTTACCTGAGGCTATAAGGACAATTATTTAGGACATTGTTAGGGATTATGCTGGCTTAGTAAAGCGGTGGTGGTAGGTTTTCCCCTAAGATCCATAATTTCACTAGCCCTGAGTAGTTGGCTGGGTTTCCAGTTCAGGCCTTGTATCCCTCTTGTGAAGCAGGTCTTAAGTCCAATTAGAAAGCTCTTAGTTACTACCAGGTTCCACTATTGAACCCTGAGGGTTATCATGGTGTGTTTGTGGTGGTTCTTAGCCATCCTAGTTGGGTAGGACTTTCAGTTCTTCCCTCATTTGGAAGCTTGCATGATGCCTTCTGGTACAATCATAGCTAGTCCACAAGGAGAGGCCTTCAAATCAGTTCCAGCTCAGGGGGCTCTGGGCCTTTCATCTGAAGTTCATGGAATCTTGAGCAATAGAAACTTGCATTCCATCTTCAGGGGACAACCAAGAGTAACAGCAACAACCTGTAGTATTTTGGGAGGGTGATAAATACAGAAGGAGGGTAAATGACAGTAAGAATGTCTGAAAACTCACAAGGAGGCATACTATTAACTATTTACCTAAAATACCTATAATACATGTAATTTGGTATACATATATATTAGTTTAAATGAAACTTTCTCATCTGGGTTGACAGTGCTCTCCCCAAGAGTCAAAGACTACCTAACAAAAACCCCAACATTAAGCCTGGGAAGCCCTCTTCTGAGTTGTTGGTCAGTGTTATCCAAGAGACTCTGTTTTTTTGTTGTTGTTATTTTGGTTTGGTTTAGTTTTTGGTTTTATAAGACAGCCATGTATGTAGCCCTGGCTGTCCTAGAATCACTCTGTAGATTAGGCTGGCCTCGAACTCACAGAGAACCTTCTGTCTCTGCCTTCTGAGTGCTGGAATTAAAGGCAAGTGACGCCACTGCCCTGTCTCTTCCTGATGTTTTAAATGTAGGTACTTAAAGCTATACATTTCCATTGTAAGACTATCTCCAGTGTTCCCCAGAAGTTTTGGCTGTGTTATATTTGTATGTGGTGAGAATCCTACTGGATTCATGACAGGTTTTTCTTAAGCAATGGAGTGATTTGGTCTTACTTATGGCTTAGTAAATTGGGGCGGCCCTCAAGAGGCCCTCAAAATCATGAGGGCATTCAGGAGAGCTTCGGTATTCATTATTATTCTCCTCAGAAGGAGACTGATAGGGAACAGGATAGAAAAGTGGGCAGAATAGAGAGATTTTGGAGTCTGAGAGATTTAAGTTCAAACCCAGCTCTTTCTAATGGGATGTTATCCTCTCAGGTGAAGTTCCCTGTTGATAAACAGGAACGGTAGAGGTTAGATCACAGTGCAGTTTTGTAATTTGATGAGACATCTTGGCAGCCACATGACAGAAGTTGATGTATATCACATGACAGATATGAGTGGAATAATGGACTGTGATATACTTGCACTGGATCTCTTTGTTCATATTTGTTGCTGGTGCTGTGATTTTTGGTGGTCTTAGAAAGGCCTAGAAATCAACTGAAGAGAGAAACAATTGTTTTTGGAGCCCCTTGGCTTCAAATGGGATTTTAAGTGAGGGTCTGATAAAGACATGGGACTGAAATGTTTAATTCTCATTTTTGTGTATTTCTCACTGGTTTGAAATTGTCCACTTTGAGATTTCAGGAATATTGTTTGCTGTCTGCAGTGCACAGTTACCTCAGGTAACTGTTCAGGCAGACTGGGCTACATTTGTAATAGGTATATTTTCATGGAATGGCAGCTCCTCTTTGCCTTACCAATGATTCAGCATAAGGAAGGCCAGCACCATCCAACTTGCTTAATGGGCTTTTAGCACAAGGAGATTCTGCTCTCCCAGGAAGCTGTGGAAAGTCAACTCTAAGACGGCTAAACCCAAGAGTCATCCAAGCAGGGCTACTTGCTACGAGGGCATTTCACAGGCCAGACACCCAGCAATCTTCTATAGCACATTTTCATGATTTTGTTTAAAGTAAGCAATGTGGGAGTACAAGCAGAGAGAAAAGAAATGGGTACAGAATTGAGCAGGCTGCTTCTGTTTCCTGTCAGTGAGTAAGCCTCCTTTCAGCACTGTCCATATTTGCCTCACACTATATTGTACTCCACAGAGCTCTAAAGTTCAGGTGAAGTTCCGTACTTCTCACATGCTGTGAGCACTTTTGATTACTATCAATCAGGTATTGGACTAAATCCCAATGTATGTTACTACTATTGCTTAGACTGCAATAAATCCTATAGCCTTCAACTTCACTAATGTTCCTTCCTTGAGTCCTGCCTCTGTGTCCTTTACCAGGTGGAAAACTCAAACTTAGGTTTTTTTTGGTGGTTTTGCCATTAAAGTGACTCACAATTCTTGGATTTTGCTACCAAGGGTGAACATAAACCAGATACACATATTTGGCTGTTGACCATATAGCATGACTTAACCATGAAGAAGAAGTATCCGGTTCTGATTCTCCTGTCCCTGTAGGGCCTGTCTGGATGGCTGCTAATGTTTTCTCAGTGTAACAGGTACCCAGGGAGCTCAAGCCATCTTCCTCTGACCACATCTGTCTAGAAGCCTGACAAAGCTTTTTCCATTCTATAGTTCAAAGGGAAACAACTCCCAGGACCTTTCTGTTCCCAAGAACCCAGGTAGGGGGTGAGAAGAAGCTGGGAGCTGGGTTAACTCCCCACTTTTTCTATGCCTCTTTTGTCTCTGTCCTAAAATCTTTCTTCTTCCCCAACTTTTACCTGGATAAAGAGCTCAGAGCTTGCTCCTTGCTTCAGTTTGAGAGAAAAAAAAAAAAAAGGGAAATGGCACACAGAGAGAAGAGTATAGATTGCTTTCTCAAGTATCATACAGACAAAAGTAGAGAAAAGGGTTTCTGAGGCTTCTGTTCGAGGGTGAAGATGTCTCTAGAGTGAGATAGAGCTACAGATGAATATGTGAAAAACCTAAAGAGCGGTTCGTTTGACATGTCGGAACCATGCTGGCTTCCTAGGGAAGACAGACCGATTTAGCCAGAAAGAAACAATGGTGTGTTGGGCAGGAAATTACAGAGTTGGCATTGCAGAATTGCTTTGGATAAGCCAGTGCAATTATGGGTGGCTTATCAACCTCTCTACTTCATGACAGGATGCACTAAAATAGACATGGCACTTAAAACATCTGAGCTCTCAGAGGTACCATGACCCATTCTCTCTTCTCAGAAACATCATGGCCCTCTTTTATTTCTCCTGCATTTGATTTTTCTCTCTCCCATGTTTCAGAGCCTAAGAAACTCTTACTAATATTATCCAATACTCCATTCTTATATCACGTATATATTTAGATTCAGCACCCAAAGAGTGTCAGTGTGGTTTAGTGGGCTAAGTATGAATCCTATGCCAAGAGTATGAAATATATATCCCTGACTCACATAAGTTATTTGGTAGATTTATGCGATGTAAGGTTAATTCCACATTTATAAAACATAAATAGAAAATAGCTACTCTATAATTTTGTTCTTATGGTCAAGTGAATGAAAAGATGATTTATACAATATTTGATTCTCTGTATTTCCTTCCTTCTTTTATTTTTATTTATAAAACTCTTATTTTATGTTAATCATATGCCAAATATTTTGCTTTGGTCCATGCTTTGAAACTATATAGATAAAGTACATTTATTTCCTTTAATCAATATTGTTTAATGAAAAATGGACACAGAGGAAGCTGCTATATGGTATAGTACATGCAGAGAAGACAGAATATCAACATATCCTGCATGAGAGAGATAACTACATTATGTGTATGAAAGAGGACATGATTTGGCTTTGGTAGAGAAATCCTTACTTGAGTTTTACAGTAAGAAGAGCTTGGTGGTGTGCTCTTAATAGATGAGAAACCTCTCAATGTCAGGTGTATTTATGAAAACAATGGTCTATTAAGCATACATATATAGCTAGGCCATGCAACTTGGAATAGTAAATACCTAGAAATAAAATTATCATCATAAAGAAGCCAGATGTAATTCTATGGTGATGAAAAATCACCAAAGGAATTAGTAACCTCAGACTTCCTGTTGGGGCCCGTGTCATTAGTAGATCTGAGATTTCAGACTAAAGGCAGAAAAATAAGCTAGCTCAAAGGAGAAACAACAAGGATTTCAACCAGCATAATGACAGTAAGGAGGATACAGTAATACTTGGTGCTTTTGTTGGCTTGGGAATATCGACTTCAATATAGGAAGTAAGGATGGTTGATGCCAATAACTGAGGAAATCTAAGGAGCAAGTTTCTGTGGGAAAGAACAGAATATGGAGCATGTTTCGAAGGGTGTGTGAAAACCCCACGTGCAGATGCATGGACAGACGTGGTGAGGAGCTCGTAGCACAGAGAGGATGGCCAGTGAAGCAGAAACATCCCTGACTTACCAAGTACAACTTGAGAGACACCCACCAAATACTCTCTTGGTTGTTTTCAGTCCTTTCAATAACCTCATTTTGATAATTAAAATATCTGATAATACAGCTGTTTAATCTGTTGACTTGGGGCTGCAAATGAGATTAATGTAGAATGAACTCTATTTTCATGTCCTGTATTAAAATTAAAAACACGCGAGTTACTCAGTTGGAGCTGGTAACTGAAATCATGCAGTTAATCCTCCCCCAATGCTCCTCTCTGTCAGCAAGAATGCTTATAATGGAAGATTTGTCAAATGGGGACCGATTACTGGAGGAAGCTATCATTCGGAAAGTGAGAAAAGTCAGAAAAGCAGTGACTCCAGAGGTATAGGAGAACCGTGTTGGCAAACATCTCAGAATAGGACAAGAGAGCATTATAAAGAGGACATAGTCCGCATATAAAATGCTATGAAAAGGTACAGGTAGGAAAGGTCTAATATTTAAGAAATAAATTTGTATTTAGCAATGAGGGTATGCAAATCTGTTTAAAGGTGGGGAGGAAATGCCAAGGGGTTTTGGGAAGTTTTAAGGAAAACAACAGATACTAGATATTAGACTAAGAAGGTGTGAGATCGAATGGAAGTCACAGCCAAGGAAAGAAAAACACATACTAGTGACAGTTGATCCAAAGATTCAGGAAGGCAAGGGGATGGCTGATGGCGAATGGTAAAAGCTAAGGTCTACCCTTTAGGTACTTTCATAGCTTCAGAGTGTGTGAGAATGAAGGGGACCAAGAGCATAGTGATGGGTAGGGACTGATTAAAAAGGACTGTCTCATCCTCCAAAAAAGGACACAGAAGCATTCATTTCAATGCTTTTGTTCATGGCACAGCAGTTGAAGGTGGCAGAAAGTTGAAAGAGATCACAGGTCGTTGCTTGAGTTTTCTCACTGAAGTTTGGGATGGAGCTCCTGAGTATGGTGACTCATGGCTGAGTCACTTATTCTAATCCATTCATTTAGAAACCAGAAAGGTTGAGCTGCGTAGTGTGGTATTATTATGCCTAACACAGAGGTGCAAAGACAGTGATTCAGAACCATCAAGTGACTTGTTTGAGGTCACCCAGGTGGCTAATGCCACAGTGCGTACTACATCAAGAGTCTCCAGATTTTTCAGAAATTGGCATTTAGTAGTCTTAAGAGATGTTTATGTATCATCTTTATCAGCCCATCAAAAACAAGGTGCAAAAATAGAAAATAGCAGAAATACTTCAAAGTAGATGTCTTTCATTGCAACCCTTTCCCTTCTCCATGTAATGACCAATCTTTAGCAAATATTTAACATCTCTCATCTAATCACTGTCAGAGGCTCTCCATTGTGATGTCAAAAACATAGCAATATTTAGTGAGCATCGATCTGTGCCAGGAACTTCTCTGTTTGCATATCTAAAAGATTATAACCTTCCAAACAACCCAACATGGGTGGCAAACTCCAATATCTTCACAATATAGCACAAGAAGAGAAACTACCATCTAGTGAAGCTAACTGACTCAACACAGATATTAAGTAATGAGCTAGCCTTGTTCGGCCCCAGTATTCATGGTTTTGACAATGTGATGCAGTTTCTGCTCTCAGGAAGTTCATTTTCTTCAAGGAAAACAATGAGAAGAAAGGGTTGGTTTTCCCAAATGAAGCAGCCCGTAACAGGATGATGAAGCAGTTCACAGTGAGTAACAGAAGTGGGTATGAAAAATTGAAGCTGGCAAGTTCCTCCAAATCAGAAGTACATGAAGAGGCCGCTATGGACTCGACTTGTTTGGCAGGTAGCATTCAAATGGTTTGATTCTCCCTAATCTGACAGTGGTAAGGAGCTTGAAAATTGCCAGGGATTGTCTTAGAGTTCATCAAAATTATATGCATCTTTCATTTTCATGAGGAAATGAGCAAAGAATTGGACTACAGGCAAAACTGAAAATTCATAATCCATGCAATATAGAATCATTGGGTTTCTGTTCAGTGATGTTCTGTGTTCTAACTTTCAAGATTCTTGGGTTAGAGATCACATATTATCTCTGTATTACACTGCACACATTTCATTAATCATCAAGGACAAAATGTTTAGTTTAATTGATCAAATTAAAATAGTCCAGGTAGGCTTGCTTGTATGCATTTGTATAAACTCTACAAGCTCAGAGATTCAACCCAAGTTACCAAGATAGACTTTTGCTCCTCTCAGGTCAGTAAGTACCTCTCTAGACTTTTTTTTTCAGTAAACCTAAGTTAGAAACACCCCCTATCATGTAATAGACTCTAGTGACACTGAACTAATAAACAGACAAATGAACAAGTATCTTGATCCTTTGCCTTCCACAGAATCTCTTGGACTTCCATAAAATGTTACTGGCTTTGTTTCTAATTTATGTACCTATCAATAATACATTGTGGGAAGGAGCTTGAATTGAGACCAAAAGCATGTGGTTGTAACCTCTGGATTAATATTTTATCATATTACCCAAAAGGAAGTTACTTAGAACAGCCCTTTTTTTGTTACTGCATCTTCTGTAGATCAGAAATCCAAATAGATCATGGATCAATTGCATCCACAGCTTACACCTTTCCAAGCTAAGATTATTGTTGAGTCTTTCTTTCTGGAGATTTTAGGATGAAGCTGTCTTTGTGTTATGTTCCTTGTGGCCAAAGTCTCTCTTTCTTACCAAAACCAAGCTCCTCAACGTGGCCAGTTTATTTGTCATGTTGCTTCCTCTGTCTTCAAACCAACAGAAGTCTATGTTTCTAAGACCTTGAGTTTGCCTGTCTTTCTCTTCTGCCTAATTTCCCTTTTTCTTGAGTAAAAAAAAAAAATCTCTTGTAACAGCTCTGGGAATTATATTGGACCTATCAGAAAAATCTAGAATCAGATTTCTCTCTCAAGGTTTGAAACCTCAATAATATCTGCAAAGTCCTTTTGTTATTTTTAGTATTATACTTTCATAAATTCAGAGGCACTAACACACCTGGAAATTTTTTGGAGATCCTTTTGTCAACAGCTCTCCTTCAGGGAATGTGAGGTATCACTCAGAGCAACCACTGTTTCTAAAACCATTGTTTCTAAAACAAACAAAACAAAACAAAACACAAAACCCTCACATCTGCTCCAGGGCTGTTGTCTATAGGTCTAGTCCAAGTAGAAGTGGACATGATGTGAAAGAAAATAATTTCTCCATGGCTTCCATTGTATAATACTAAGTATTTGTAACCCATTCAAGGTACTCAGAGAAAAGTAATAGTTATGCGGTAATGAAAGTGGTGCTAGTGTTAAATTTGACATAAGAGAATATACCCATTATTGTGGCAAATTCAAGCCATTCAAACCTGTGCTCTGCCTTAGAGAAGTGATAAGTATACATATAATATGAATAACAAGTGTATTATTTACTTTTCTGTTCCATTATTTATTGTTCTGATCAAGAACAACTTAGAAGGAGAAAGGGGTTTATTTTTACCTTACAGTTCCAGAAGGGATCGCAGTCCACTATGGCAGGGAAGATATAGCAGAAAGAGCATAAGACAAGGCTGGCAGTAAAGAAACAGAAACCTTACATTTCATCCCCATATAGGAAACTTAGGAGAGAAGAAAAAGTGTCAATAGTCTGTAATACCTTAAAGCCTGGCCCCACTTACAACCCTTTCCAGAATGGCTGCACCTTCTATAGGTTTCAAAACTTTCCCAGACAGCACCACCTACTGGAGACCAAGTGTTCATACACATGAGCCCATGGGGGACATTGTTCATTCAAACCACCACAAGGACTGGTAGACAGAAACACAGAAAATCTTCTGGAAGCAGGCACTTTCTTTTCCTCTTGATAGCTGTTCCTGATGCTCATCTTAATCTATTCTCACTAGACAAAGGTGATACAAAGGGTGGGAGCTCAGTTTGTCATCTTGTCCTTTACTCCACTCACCAACCAATCCTTGATACAATAACAATCTCCCAAATCCAGCCAGACCAACCATTTAAAGACATTGCCTCAGAGAGGGCCAGAGACTAGGAAAGGTCAGCAAAGCCTCCCAGAGTTAAAAATAGACAGCCAGGAAACAAAGGACACAGTGCAACTTTTACAACCATGAATTAAATGCAAAGAATGACACATCATTACATAAGTGGCAGAAAATATCATTTAAATGTCAAAAGAGCTTCAGATGGCTTTAATCATGGAAGAAAACCTCTCAAAATATGTTCAATGTCTTAATGTTATAAAATTATTTTTAAAAGGCATTGTTTGATAACATAAAACATAGAAATCAGTTGTACTTTCTGACTACTCATAGGAATCCTTATGTTAACTTTGTGAAACTTTTGCCTTGGTAAATTCCCAAGGCTCTCAGAGACTGTGAATATATTTGAATGAAAGAAAATTATTTAACTTAGCAATTGTGTGAAAGTGTAACCTGTGTGTTGTTCGTTAGAGTCCAGTCTCCTGTGGGGGCTACATCTTTACTGGGAGAAATGGGTGCAGAATAGATCCTTCTAATTGCTTGACTATAATTCCACATGCATTTTCACCCTCTTGAAAATTAGCTTCGTGGAAATCAGTTCCCGCACTTCTGCCGCCCACTTTCATTTTAGAGCTCTGTTTTGAAGCTTGTGAGATATATTTAAAAACATCATATTAACATTTTAGTCTCTGTCTGGATACAGTAGTTTCACATATGCTGGGTTTTTGTTTTTTTGGTTTTTTTTTTGGCAGATGCAAAATTTTACTAGATTTTGGTTGTCAAAGATATCAATCCAAGTAACGCTAAATATACATGGACATATGCATTATGTGTACGTGCATGTGAATTTGTATATGTGTTTATAGAGAATTACTTTCTGTTGATTAATTAAATATCTTTTGCGCCTCTCCTGTGTTCTCAGCAATGACCTGAACCCTGAGAAAAGATTATTAAAACACAAGTCCCAGGTTTCACAGAGCTCTTAAAATACTTTTTGAGGCAAAATTAAAATTGTATATTGTAGTTATTGTTGCAATAACAGCCAGAATCACATACCAATAATTTTATAAATGCAGAAAAACAAAACAGTAAGCGAGGCAAAAAGGATTGAGCAAGGCACCTGGTGATGACTATCTTAGTGGAAAGGTCTTTAAAATACTTTGTTTGTTGGATCTATTGGTGACAGTACTTTGGATATCATTAGATTGTATTAAACATTCAGCTTAGATGAATATGGGATTTGAAGAGGAGAGAGTTAGAGTAAAAGAGAGAGAAATGATTCCTCTTAAAGATGTACATAACTGTTTAGGGCAATGGCTTCCCCAAGCCTTAACCTATTAGGAGCAAAGAGCATGGTTCATCTTCCCACACTGAAGAAAGGCAAGCTGAGTGGCATATCTGATCTGGGACTCTAAGAATGAGGTCTTGAAGGGCATCTTAGAGCATTCACGTTTAGAATGAGCTTCTTTTGGCCAGTCTTGTATCATGCTGCATGTCAGGACATGGGCTTCTCTTCTGTGTCAGACATTACTCTAATTCAGACAGAAATGCAATGCATTATCCCTTGAGGCAGTCTTGAAAACAGCCAGGGAGTAGGGGTAGATTGATATGAGCTCAAGAAACGCAATAAAAGGTAGCAAGGAAACCATCAACAGCAAGTCTCCAGCTTGTTCACACAGTGCTTTGCTCGCTCAAAGCACTCCAAAATTAGAAAAGCTACAGTCCTTTGCCAAGAACTCAGTATGCAAATATTTCCTAATGAAGAAGCCATAGGAGAAACTTGAATTTTTTGGTTGCAATGTTCAGACACACTGACGATGGTTTTGTTGTTGTTGTTGACAGTGCAAGATTAGAAAGCAAGCATGATGAGGTTCGTTTGCAAGAACACCTGCTTTAAAAATAACCCTGCTGTCATAGGAAATAATTTCTGGATTGACTTGTCTGTGTGTGTGTGTTTGAAAAAAAAAAACCTGAGTCAATATGAAATACTGAAACATAGCTGTTAGTTTCATATGTAACACTGGCATTGAAGACAAAAAAAAAAATGATTTCAAGTACCACAGCTGTGGTTTGATTCAGTGTGAAGTTTTGCTCTTATATATAAAAACTAAGTTAATATTTTATTGTAAAGTAATTGCAAATAAAAAAGGTTTAGCCAGACCCACAGTCTATACATCTCAAAGAAGGTCTATGCTGTTAGAACAACCATTGGGAAACATTGAGCTTTGCTCTGGGTCATATGCTTTCACTATAGATTACATTTTAATGCACTTACCACCACAAAAGCAAAAAAAAGAAGGAAAAATTCCTTGACAGTTAAAACTGTATGTATGTATGTAAACACATATGTGCATGTATACAGTCTATTATGCTCTATGAGAACAAGGATAAATATTAGGAAATGAAAATGGAGTGATGCGGGTAAAGGACATATGAGTCGTGAAAGAGGATATAAAGCTAATTGTTTCTTTAATTTTTCTTTTTGGTTGACATGTCACAGGCAGTAAATTGTTGGCATGTTTATAGCCTGCAGTTCAGAAAGGCATTAGAAGTAAACAGCAGTTGAGGGTTAGCTTCAACACTCACTCCAGCCACCTGCCAAATCTCTGAAAAAGTTCTCCTGCCAACATAGTAAGAATAATCATAAGCAAAAAGAAGAGCTATTTATAAGAGGCTGTGAAAACAATGTGAAGACCTCCACACAGAAGCCAGGTACTAAATTAGAACAAAAAGCTGGCAAAATGCTACAAGAAACTGGGAGAGTATCACATTAGTATAGAAAATACTTAGAGATCACTGCCCTTTCCCTAGACATCTGGCTACCAAAAAAAAAGGAAGAAAGAACAAAAAGAGGAAGGAAGGAAGGAAGGAAGGAAGGAAGGAAGGAAGGAAGGAAGGAAGGAAGGAAGGAAGGAAGGAAGGAAGGAAAGACAAGAACACAGCCCCTGTCTTCAAGGTTTGTCTTCTAATGAGAGAAACAGGTCCAAAACAGGTCCATGCACAGCTATCTACGTTATGAATTCTTCACACAGCAGAAGGTTGAGTGAAGAGAAGTTGGAAGCTTCAGTGGGTAGATAATATTTGAGTGGAGCCTTAACAAGTAGGTTTGACATCAACAAGGAGAGAAAAAGAAAGTAGCAACCAATCAAGGTCGGGTTCCACGTAGAGGATCCAGGGTAACATTTGGTCATGAGAGAAGATAAGAAAGGGATTCCTGAGCACAGAGGCCACGCAGTGCTATCAGAAGGTCTTTGATATATGCCTAGCACAGAGATTGTTCTAGTTGAAGGGGTGATCTAGATGGAATTCTGGACATTCCTCTTTGTGACCAGGGCACTAATTTTAGTTTGAGAGAAGCATACATGGAAAAAAAATCACTTACCTTCTCAGAACATGGCTATGGATTTCACTTTGGGCCACTGAAGCATAAACAAACAGGCTTTTAGCAGGTATTCTGGAAGGTTTTTTTTTAATGACAAAAGACATCGCTGTTATCTTCTATTTCATTTTCCCATTTATTCTTTCTAGTCTGTTTTCAAAGATAGCCATCTCTCAGCTAGGTAGACAGAAGGCTAAGGATCCTAGAGGGAAGAGAGAAAGAGCCTGATCAGGCATCTGTGAGGGCTCTGAGCTGCCTGCTGCAGTCTCCTTGCAATGAACAGAGAAACACACTTGTTTAAACCAATGCATCTGAAGTCAATCCTGATTGACACTAGTGGCTCATGAGAAAAATAAAACAAGTTGAAGGGGGAAAGCTCTGTGTGGGAGCTCTAAGCCCTACAAACTGTAAGGTAGACAACAGAACTCTCCAGATCTTCCCAAGTCTGCACTTTGCAAAGGATCGGGATTTTTGCTTTGTTGTTGTTGTTTCCTTTGAAGAATTAAATGTTCATAGGGTAGCCATCAGTCCAATAAGGCATTTCCTGTGTCCCTTCTATGTTCAAGATTGTACTGGATGTCAAGAATACAAAAAAATATGCTATGTGGCTGACTCCCTCAAGAAGTTTATGGTCAAATGGAAACAAAGAGGCCAAAGGGAGTCAAAACAGGGTCAAAGATGACTGAGTGGGTAAAGGGATTTGTGGCACAAGCTAGATGACCTGAGTCCCATCCTCAGAACCCACGTAAATGGGAAGAAGACAATGTATTCACTCCATAGAGTTATCCTCCGACTTCCAGACATGTGCCATGGCAATCACAGAAGACCTCCTAAAGTTTTACGAAGCAAATCCCAAATTGTCTGGTTTGATAATTTTCACAGAGAAGGAAAGTACTGTATTTCAGCTGTCCCCCAAAACCTGGACTGTAATTTGTTTGTTGTCCTGTAGAAGTTTGGGTCATGGGACTTTATACCGGGAGTGTGGGATTAAAGGTACACATCAATCAAACGTGTCTGCTGACTAAGTAGCTGAAAACATACCATCTTGAAAGACATGATTACCGTAAGAAGATGGATATGGTTGGCTACTCTGTTTTGACAAGCTTCTGTCTTCACTTTTACAAGCCAGTGCACCCATGAAACATTTCACTTCTCCAGGTTGCAGAACGGAGGGATGTGTGGAATATCGCCTCTTTATGCTCTCATAGCTACAGTAGCAATCTGTAAACTCTACTGACTGCACCTGAATGTTTCATATGAATATTAATTTATTTCACTCCAGACATTCGTCAGACACTCTCGATTGCCTACTGTGTGCCAGACCCCCATGGCAGGGTGCTGAGATAACAAAATAGAGTAGTAAGGTACTTGCCCCCAAGCTCCTGGAAACCTGATCATATAAAAGGAGATTGCAGGAAACAAGCAGGTCCCAGGGAGATGAAGAAAGGCTGTACATTGTTTATTCATAGGAAGCTAAGCTGGTCTGATGCTATTAGACTTCAAGAGAATCTTGTCAATAATATTACTTGGTGTGGAAAGGAATTCTGCAACAATATATTAGGCCATTAACTCTCTGTCTTGACATGTAGCCACTAATTCAGATTAGGTACATAGGATCTCCCAGAGGTAGTCAACTATACGCTCAGGTACTGTGAACCCTTCTGTACCACAAAGTGAACATGGGCTTTCAGTGGGGACAGGGGCACCCTGCTATCTACCTTTTCATGACACATCCTACGTGCTCTAAGACCTTGAGTCTCACGATCATTAGAAGTCATTTCCATATATTTTACCAGTCCTGTGGTTTCCAGATTATGATAAATGATTGCTACAAAAGCTTTTATGTCTTAATATTACTTATTCTTAAAAATTATTAAGTGAGAGGCTGGAGAGATGGCTCAGTGCTTAAGAGCCTTGACTGCCCTTCCAAAGGACCCAGGTTCAATTCCCAGTACCCACATAGCAGCTCATAACCATATATAACTCCAGTTCCAGGGGATCTGACACCCTCACACAGAGACGTAGACAGACATGCAAACAAAACACCAAAACACATAAAAATAAATTTAAAATTATGTAATGAATAAAATAATAAGGATACTTTTCTACTTGAGTCTCTTATTTCATTGCCTCTGCAGCAGCTGGTTGAGTTTTTCGGGATATTGGTTATTGTATATCTACTGACTATTTCCTTAGTATCCCCTCACTGCTGGTGAGCAATGATTCCTGCTTTTGTTGGGAATTCTCAGGATTCTGTGAGAGCACATTTATAAGTGTGAGAATCTGAGTCTAGATCCCAAGCACCCACATAAGAAGCTAGCTAGAGTTATGCATGCTGATAACCCCAGCTTTGGGGGACAGAGCCAAATGGATCCCAAGAGCCTGCTGGCCGAAAGTTAGCTCCCAGTTTTATGATAGACGTTGACTCAGGGCAATACATTGTACAGCAATAGAAGAAGGCACTCAATGCCTTGTTTTGACCTCTGCATGCGTATTTGCACATTCGTGTGTATATACCATGCACTTATATTCCACACCGAAACACACGGATTTCATATGTACTTTGAAAAATTATGTGGCTCCTGTCTGATAGCAATATTTGTTTAGTTTTACAAAAAGTCATTAAGGCTACAACTGCTGCATTCTCAGAGGTGACAGCTGCCTCCTCTTCCTGTTCTCTCCTCTTCCCTCCCTCTTCTTCCTTTCCTTCCTCTTCCCTCCTCCACACTCCTCCCTCCTCCCTCTTTCTTTTCTTCCTCTTCCCTGCTTCTTCTTCTCCCTCTTCCTCCCTCCTTCTCCTCCTTCCCTTACACCCCTGCCATCTTCTCCTCCCTTTTGTCGGGTCTCTCTATGCAGCCCTATTGTCCTTAAACTTAAATTACCCCAAGCTAGCATTGAATTCCTGATCCTCCTTCCTCAGCCTTCTGATTACAGGATTACAAGTGTGTGTCACCGCACCCAGCTCCCTGGAAGGGATTTCTAATGTCTTCTCTTGGTCATCATTGTCTTCATTTTCCTCCCATAGCATCTAGGTAATCCATAGGAGAGGGTCATGCCTGAGCAGCATGGTTTCTATGGACTTATTTAGCCCAGGCCTTCACCTACCTGAGCAGGTCAGTAGAGTTAATACTGTGGCAACTTTCCCAGGAGCAGCACTTATACCAGATCCTGTGAGCGCCGACTCTAGATCTGTGTGGTAAGCACCCACAGTCAGCTCACACAGCTCTGACATGAGGTGTGGGGATATGCACACTTAAACCTCACATACCACAACTGTGTCTAACTCAAAACTCAAGGCTATGCATGTAAATTTGGCTTGTATCCTAAAATATATCTCTCTAAGGTACAAATTATATTTTAAGCTGGAGCCCCAGGAAATTAACCATGTTCTATATACTGTACCTGTATGTACTGCCCACGCAAAGAACATGAAAGACATATAAGACATGAAAGACATATAAGAGAAGCAAAACTTTTCTTATATGAAGCTCTGTATTACTGCAGATCCTGGGAATTCAGCTTGTTTTCATGTATGGGCCCATGCTTTCCAGGGTTTTAGATATGACTATACCTATGGACCATGCAGAAGACTTGAAATAGGTGAACCACTTGTGATGCTCACCTGAGCCCATCATCATGACATGGAACAGTTCAGATGGAGGCGAAAGAAATCACATCTTAGAATTCATCAGTATAGTTTGTCTTAGAAAGTGTTCTACACTGGGCTAGTAGCTTTTTCAAGGATCATTCTTTAAAGACATAGAGTTTTATTTTTTAATTACATGTGTGTGCGTGTATGTGTGTGTTGAGTTTGGTTTGTGCACCTGAGTGCAATGCCTGAAGAGGTCAGAAGAGGGTAAAACACCCCCTAACTCAGTAGTTCTTAACATGTGGGTCATGACCACTTTGTAGGTCAAATGACCTTTTAACATGGGTCACCTAAGATCATCAGAAAACATGGGTAATTCCATTACAATTCATAACAGTAGCAAAATCAAAGTTATGAAGAAGCGATGAAAATAATCTTATGATTGGGGGTCACCACAACATGAGGGACTGTATTAAAGAGTCCCAGCATTAGGAAGGTTGAGAACCACTACCCTCTAAAGTTACAAATAGTTATGAGCCTCCTGAGGTGGGTGCTGAGAGTTAAAGTCCTCTACAAGAGCAGTATATGCTCTTCCCTAGTGAGCAAACCATGTCTCTAACCCCTCAAAGACCACTTCTGAATTATTAAGTCGATTAGCATTTATTATAGTTGACTCACTATGGTAACCCCGTAAGTGGAGATACACTGCCGTTTTGCATGGAGTTCAAAAATCACCCTGACCAATAAAACCATGCTCGTGCGTGAAGTTCCTTGAGCTCCTGCCCACTGGCGCATGCTGTCAGATACTTTGCCAATGCCCACATTCACAGCCACCCCCCTCCCCTCACCATGACCACACAATTTCAGGGAAGAACATTTGTCCACACAGATCATGTTGCCTTTTCTGGTTCAAATGCCTGGTTCAGGGTAAAAGCTATTTTCTAAATCCTGTAAAGCTTGTCCGCTTAGATTTGGTGCAACTCTGTGATGGAATGAGAAAATTACGGATGGCAGAAATGGTTTGTTTCTGGGTGGAGGAAGCCGTTCTTATCCACTTTATTCTGTCCTTTAAAGTTTCCTCTTGGAACTTGTCTTAGATCACTTAGCAAGAGAAGCTAGAATGAAAAGGCCTGCCCTGAGGTGGGATGGGTATCTTTAATGACATGTCATCATCTGAGGCTCCACTGGTCCTGTCCCAAACTAAATTCTTGGTAGCTTTGCACAAGACAATAGAAATGAGTAAACATATCTTCTCTTCTTTGGCGGGATCACGTTTCAGCACTATTATTAATGTGATAATTTGCTAGCTTCCTGTAAGATTTTCTGTGGAATGGTTCTTTGTTAACCAAATCCTGCCTGTTCTTCAAAAAAAGAAAACATTTTTTTTTCTGCAGTTCTTGTTCTACAATTCCATTTCCCTTAAGAACTTCCATACCTAACTTTTGCAGCTTAGCAAGTATGTGTTCTTAACATACTTGGCTACAACTTCAGTACCATGAGGTATAGCCTTATGAAGTATCCAGATCAACTATTTTTAGTTTATCCACAGAATTTTTCAGGCCATACCAGATTCTGAACTTAAAAAAAAAAAAAAAATATTTCCATGTTCCACAAGGAAATCATGTGCAGCCTGGTCCCAGGCACCACTGATCTGCATTTTATCTCCATGAGCCTGCCTATTCTGAATGTGTCACAGAAATAAAATCAGACAATATATGACCTTTAGGGATCAGCTTCTTCCCCAATTATCTCCAAGGCCCATCATTCCTGGTAAAGGTTTGATAGTTTTCCATCACACCGATATAATGCCTTTGGTCCATCCACTTATCAGCTGGCTGACTTCTGGGCTGTTTCTACATTCTGGCTGTCATGAATGGGTCATATGGTAACCCCGTTTAAACTTTTGAGGAATTGACAAACTTTTCCAAAGTGACTGCACAAGTTAACCTCACAGAAAACTAATGAATATTTGATAATCCCTATCTTTAACAATAACTCCTTTCGTTGTTTTATTATTTCATTTATTTTTGCAGTTCTACTGGAATAAGTATTATTGTAACTTTTAAGTACATCTTTCTTAGATAATATTGGTATCTTTTTCTATGCTTATATACCATTACTACATACTTTTTTTTAAAAAATAGCTATTAATTCTCACTTTTAAATTGCATTGCTTTCATTGTTCCCTATGTAGTCTGAACATGTATATCCATTTATCAGTCTTTAACTCATATGTATTTTCCTTCCATCCTCTGGGCCATTGTTTAGCTTTTTTTGTTTGCTATTATTTTTAACATAGAATTTTGATTTCTTTCCTTTTTTTGCCACTGGTGTTTTTGATGTTATATGTACAAAACAGTTGCATAACACAGTGTTTTCAAACTTTGCTCTTACGTTTTCATCTAAAAGTTTAATATTTAGGTCTTGGGCTTCTATCTATTATATCTTTTGAGATAACTTTTCATACGCTATGAGGTAGGAGTCAAGGTACGCTTTTTATGCATAGGTGTCCAGCAGTCTCAAAACCATTTATTGAAAGGACCATTATTTCCTCCCATTGGATTGTCTTGATACCTTTGAAGAGTATCAGTTGTTCCTAGATACATGAGTTGATTCTGGACTTTCAATTCTGTCATATGTCTATTCCCTTACCTATACCTATGCCTCAACCTATGCCTATACGTAGACCTATATAAGCCAGTATTCTAATTCATCATAAATAATTTTTTGAGATTTTCTTTTTCATCCCCCCTCTTCTTTCTCCTTGGAGCTGAACCTATGACATTACATATGCTAGACAAGTGTCCTACCTTTACACTATAACTTAAGCCACTAGATTTTCATAGATGCCTCATCAAGTTAGGGAAAACTTTACTATATTCTTAGCAGGCTTGATATTCTTATCATAAAAGGATGTGGAATTTGGCATAAGCCTTTTCTGTATCTACTGAGATAACTACTTTTTAAAATCTTTATTATTGTGGCATATTACTTCAACTGACTTTTAAATATTAAACCAACTTTCTATTCTTTCTATTCTTACCCCATGGTGTATATTGCTTTTTATATGTTATAGATTTAGTATCCTGGTATTTGCATCTATGTTCATAGTAGATACTGGCCTATATTTTTCTTGTGGATTCAGAATGTTGCTGGCTTTATTAAATGAGGTGGAAAGGCTTTCCTTTCTCATTTAATTTTTAGAAGGCTTTGGTAAGGATTTGTGTTCAATTTTCTTTAAATGTTTGTAAAATTCAACAGTGTAGCCACCTGGTCCTGGGATTTTCTTTGTTGAGTGTTTTCTGGATCAAGAACTTACAAGCAAGAGAACAATATGGTGTAATGGAACACAGGTGCTGGATTTTTAAGAAGCAGCTTAGGAAGCCCAGGTAGCAGGAGCTGAAGGGACTCCCTGCTGTTTGCCTCTTAAAATTCCCTTTGTCAGATTCATGGCTCTTCCTAATGTGGAACTTGCTTATTCTCTCGGACTTATTTATTTCTTATTACTGTTTCTTTCAAACTGTAGGCTCCACGCATGCCAAACGTAGAAATAGGTGGTCTTCTCCAGGCAGACTGACAATACATCTATATCCAATTTTCTAGAAAATAAGGGCTCTATCATTTCTTAACTTTGTGCACAAATCCCTTGCTCCATGATTTCCGGTGCTTTCATGTGTGACTGACAGATACTGACTGTTTAAGGGTCACCTCCGGTATCTCATGATAAAGACTTCTTTCGTTCTCCAAGTGTAGTAGAGAAGATTATACAGCACCCTGGGTTACTTTTGTTTGTCTTTCTATTCCCTTCCTATCATAAATACTCATGGCCAGAACCAGGTTTGATTCATCTCTTTATTCCAAACTACCAGAGTACGTGATGCACAGTACACATGTAATAAATATTTGTTGAATTAATGGAGAGGCTCTTTCTAGAAAGAGATTTTCCCCCTTTGTTTTGAATAGCTGGGATGTTATCATGATTCTCTGTATTTCTCACAACACCTGGTGCAACACTGATAAATGTTCACTGTAGTTAATGCTACTGAGTGACAAATTAATATTATAATGTCAGCAACACATTTTGAACTCTCATAAAAAGGCACCATAAAAGCCTCAAAGTAGCTATAAAAATGAAATGATGAAAATCTATTTGGATGACATCTCCTTTTGAAAATACAAAACCAATTCTGTTGTGTTTTGATATATAATTACACTTGAAGGTTTTGGATGCAACAGAGCTGTGTTTGGGAATTCTGGTGATCATAGCATCACTGCATGATATCAGGGAAGGGAAAATCCATTTATAAAAGCTTACAAAGCTTTCCAGTGACAAGCTTTGTTTTCAGTGTCTGGAAGCAATTCCCAGGGTTGTTTGCTGAAATGTCTTAGAATTTAGGAAATTCAAGAGCACTGTGGGATTACCAATGACAGGAGCAGATCCGCCATTTCTAATCTTCTCCCTTGTCACAAGACACAGATGGACAGGCAGAGTGGCAGCACTGACCATGACATTAGCACCAATGCCACCTAAGTGAGATTAGTTCTTTTAAACATGATCTTAAGGCCCATATCACCCCAGGTTTTCCAGAGAAACAGAAAAAAATATGAGTCTCGCTCTCTTCCTTTTCCCTTTCCCCTCTCTCTCTCCTTCTTCTTCTTCCTCTTCCTCTCACCCTCTCTCTTCCTTTCTCTTTCTCACTCCCTTCCTCCTTCTTTCTCTTTCCTTCCCTCTTTCTCTACCTCTCTCTTTTCTCTCTCCCTGTCCCTTCCCCCCTCTTCCTCTGTGTATGTATGTGTGTGTGTGTATTTAAAATGGCACTGTTTTAAGGATTGTCTCTTACAGTCACGGGGTCTGACAGATCCAAACCTTGCTAATCTTATCTGGCAGACTAGAAACTTGGCCTGGACTTGAGTCTGAAGTTTGTAGGCAAGGTCATAAAGTTGGAACTCGGGCAGGTGTTGGTGCTGCCATTTTGAGGTAGGACCTCCTCTTCTCTGGAAACCTGTCTTTGCTCTTCAGGTGGCCGGAAGAGATGCTGAATGCTATTCAGGGTAATGCTTCTTTACTTAAACAAAGCAGCTGCTTCACAACATCCCAGATGAGTGTGACTGTGTGACTACTCTAGACTAGCCAAATGGATACAGAAAACCAATTATAACAAGGTTCTTTGACACTTAATTCTCTTGACCACATCATGTGTTCAAGGCTTTCATGTCCACACTTAGTTGCTACTTCTGTTCAGAGAGTCCTGCTTTTCTCTGCCTTTTAATGGCTGTTCTGTCCTTCATCCCTATCCTGGATTCTTCCCTCCAACCCAGGTAGCATATTTTTATTTGTCCTGCCTGTACCTATGAGGACCTATGAGGTCTCCTTGCTCTGCTTCATATTATTCTTAAATATATTTGTGCAACTGTTCCCATCCCTGTGTCCTGAATTGCTCCAGAGTGTCATGATTCTTTGTTTGGTTTGGTTTTAATATCTTTGTTCCCCACAGGTGATAGATTCTCATTTGTATACCCATCTTTATCCTCAGTTGGCCAAGTACTGTGCCAGCCTCCCAGGATCCAAAGATCAATTAGACAAGCATCTCATTCTCCAAAACTGCACAGCGTTGTGGGGGAAGGCAAAAAAGCAATCTGTAGGTGTTCATTGGTATTTGTAGACTGAGTTAATTTTTGATGGAGAGGTATAGTCACTCCCCCTCAGCATCCCCCCACCCACCCCACATAAACACTCCTGCAAACAGACTGCATTTGCCAGACAGTGGCTGTTAGGGAGCTGGGAGTTCTGTCCTCACAGGACTTGTGGGGGAGCAGTGTGCGTGGCGTGATGTGAGGAGCATGAAGGAGGGCAGCAGAGCCAAAAATAGCTCAGTTGCTAAGACGCCTGATGTATGCCACGCTGGTAATTCATTATTTGGGTTTGGAATTAACCTATCCCAAAATGCATCTGGAAGGAATTTCAAATACCTGTACTGAGGTCTCTTTCAAAATCCCTTCTCTTCTTTCTTTTTCTCTGCTTTCTTTATTCCTCCTTTAAGACTTAGCTAAATTGACCTCCCTGAAAGACTAAGGTGGCAGGGACTTCTCCTCAGGGTCCACATAGCTCCTGATTGACACGTTGTGGCTTTTCATGATTTCTTGCTTTTCAGCTTATTGTTTTCCTGTGTTTCCCACTAGACTGAGGCCTTTACAGAAAATGTATTTTTGTCTTTATGATCTCAACATTTGCCACAGTGCCAAAAACTTAGTAGAATGTTCTTTTTCTTCTTTCTTTTTTGTTTGTTTGTTGGTTGGTTTTTTGTTTTGTTTTGTTTTATTTTTCGAGACAAGGTTTCTCTGTGTAGCCCTGGCTGTCCTAGACTTGCTTTGTAGACCAGGCTGGCCTCAAATTCACAGAGATCCTCCTGCCTCTGCCCCCCCCTGAGTGCTGGAATCACAGGGGTACACCACCACACCCATCTTCTTAGGGTGTTCCTTACAGGTTTGTGGAAGGACCACGTAGCTCTCTGTGGCATGCATCTGTCATTGCCTTTCTGATCTTATAGAATGAGCTGGGGCACATGTAAGGGACAGATTGATGAAAGAGAACTGATAAGTAGCTACAGAAAGAGTACAAGAAAGGGGGGCCTCAGAGAAACCATGATGTTCCTGGGGTTGTTCTAGACCCTGCTGTCTGTTGCCATCTACTCGTTTCCTTGGTACATAAAATATTTCATGAATCAACCATGTTCCTCTCTTCGTTTTGTGTCCAGAGTGTGCAAACTGAAATTCCAAGCAACTTGCAGGAGTCTGTCAAGACTGAAGACTGCTCCACATGCTTTATTTCTAAAGGCAAAAAAAAAAGAAGATTCAATACATCTTTCCTTCTGCCTGATGAAACCCAGACTTCTTCCCCTGCCTCTCCTCCCCTTCTCTTTACCCTGCCTCTCCCTCCCAACCACCACTCCTTCCTCTTAGTTTTAAAGAAGAAGTGAATAAATACAACTAAAAAGCCTCCCCTTCCCCGCCATATACACGTAGTTCTCCTGGTTGCAAAGAAACACAGATTTACAGAAGCTTCCTCCAGTTACAGGGCTGCAGTTTGAGAGCTGCATCCAGGCCAGGTCTAAAATCAAGACAGAAGCCAAGGAAACACTGGAACCCACTCTTGCCCATTTTGCATTGCCTTGCTGAGGCTCTCTGTCTCTCATGATGCTTCTCTCCACAGAGTTGCTCTGCTTTCCCTTTACTCTGCCTCTGTACCCCTTCTGCTTCACATCTCTGTCACTATTGCTGCCTCCTCACCATTTCACATGATCCGTCATGGCCATTCCCACGATTTCTACCACCTCAGGCCACTTCAACATCAAACATATTTGTTTCCTCAGAGGTGGCTCATGGGCAACTAATTTTAATATTTCTACAAATATAGCTTTAAAACTAATTTAGGACTGAACAAAAGAGTTATTAATTGGCCTTAATGTAATGAATAGCTAATTACATGTCAGCCCTTTCACTGTCACAATTGGATTTGTGTGTGTGTATGTGTGTGTGTCTGTGCATTAAATTTACAAGCAAGAACCATGGTACATTTTAGACATCTCAGCACAGTTTTTTACTGCTAAAACACAATAACTTTGGTAAATTATAACAAAAAGAAGTTTATTTTGGCTAAAGGTTTTGACCCAAACATGTGAAGTCTTCTTGGTGACAGTCTTGAAGTGGTACAGAGATTCTTATGATGATGGAGGGAAGAGACCAAATGAAATAAAAAGATTTTGATGGCAGACTCATTTTCAATCTAATCCACCAATCTGTTAATTATATGAAACGATGGTCATATCCACGAGGATAGAATCCTAATTCCTCCTAAGGATCCCATTTGGTCTCACCTAACAATATCTTATTATGAGGCTTAGATTTCACTGAGAGTTTTAGAGGAAAACCTTTCCCCTTGTATAAGATACCACCATGAAAAGACTTCATTCTGCCCTTACAGGAGCAATTCCTAATCATCACCCACAATACCGAGCTGCCAGCTGGTCTCCCTTCTCGAGAGTAATCTTCCCCAAACAGGGATCAAGCCATGGCATCCCCTGCTTATTATCACCAAAGGCATTCATCATCCAATTGGTACAAAGGTAATTTGTACCAGCTTCTCTGGTTTTGCATCCTGACCCTGCTCAGTTTCCTGTATCCATTGTTATTCAGTGAAAGCTATGCTATTACATGCCCTTGACTTTGCATATGTAAGAATAAGGAGAGATGGAACATGCAATGGAAGAAAGATAAATTTAAGACACAGGTTGATTGGATTTTGTGTCTAGATGGCAATGTTTCGGGAGTCTCACTGCCTGGGAACCACTGTTGCCTTTGACAAAGGAGCATTCGGTATAACCCAACAGCAGAATGCACAAGTAGCATCTGCGTCTTCATCTGGCTTTGGATTTGATTGGACCGAGTGAGTGAAAGGAACTGAAATGGGTGAGCTCATTGGAACACCAACAATTTCTTCACTTTTCAAACTCAATAGCTATTATTGTGGAAGACAATGCCGCCATTATAAGCCGAACACAAACAAGATGCCATCAGGACATTTATGATGTCATCATAAATATTTGAAATGGGGACACGACACAATGCTTTGTGAGATGCAGTTAGAGTGAGTGTTCCCTTAGTTCACATTATTAAACACCTGGTTCTTGGGATTTACAAGACACATTTATTATATTGCTCAATTCCTAAGGCATCGCTGGGTCTCCATCTTCAGAGTATATGTATTCGGTTGATGTTTCTGTTCTCAGTATTCTCTCCTGATGCCACATCTCTTATCTGAAACAACCCTCATGCCTCTTCCCTTATTTACAGCAAAGTCCGCAAGCTGCTGTGTCCACCGTCTCCGCTTTCCAACCTGATTTTCATGCTCACAACTCCACTGACATTGCTCCCGTAACATCAAGATGGTTATTATCTATTCACTTGTGCCTCCTGCAAACACTTTGCTTTCCTCAGCTTCAGACATTGCACCCCCAATGACTTCTCTGCAGTGCCAGTGAATGCTCTTTTTCCAGACTCATGAGGGTCCACAATTCAGTTCTTGTCTGTCCCTTCTCACGTCCAAGATGGTCTCAGCTGAACTCTGGATTTCAACCTTGCTCGTCAGCGGATGACTGCCATACCCATATCCTCAACCCCATTCTTTCCCTTCAGCTCCAAACCTGTAAGCAGAGCATTATCTTCCCTCTGTGGATCAGGAAATAAAGCTCATATCTCAAAAGTAGGAGCCAGGAGAGTCTGCTGTAAGGAGGTATTCCTCTTCTTACAGAGGTGCTCCTCACTTTACATTACTCTCAATACTGTCTTTTCCTCAGGCAAAGCATTTTGCAGTGCACAAGTTCTCACAGGCCTTGCCTTCCATGTGTACCTGGAATTTGACTATTGATTACATCTTCTGACTCTAATGACCAAGGCAAAGCCCCATCAACACCCAGATTGTCTTCTGTAATATTCACTGACTCGACTGTTCATTTTTCTCTTCTTCCCTCCTCCCCACAGTCATTTCTCCAGAGTGATTATTTTAGAAACCATACCATCCAATGGGCCACCTTCACACTCTGTGAGAGATCAGTATTGTTTTTTCTTTGAACCTGTTCTTGGAGTTTTATATTTTGGCCTAGTGAAATTACAAATACGAAAAGAGAAAACATGAACTTTTAAACTGTTTTGGTCAATCCCCTTGTAAAGTGCCATGGTTTCAGTGACTGCGAGGACCCTGCCTTATGTCCTAAGCCCTAGTACACTTGGATAGTGTCACTTTTCCCACCTTACAGAATGCTTTAGAGACTCTTATATACTACATATCCTGCCTGATACACATTTAAAATTTCTTCATGAAATTTGTAGTCAAATAAGCAGCTGTTGTCTGTTGTATTCCTACTATGTGTCTGGTATTTTAGGTCCATCATCTTATTTGATTATGGCATTCCTGAGTTAGGTACCATAGTACTGTAGGTAACTATTATAGTCCTTACGAACCACCACTTCACCCTCTGGTAAGAGGTCTCTCTTGCTTATCCAAATACTGTGGGTTTTAATAGGGACGTTGAAGTTTGCCACCTCTTGTCTAGAGGCCAACAATGAGCAAATGAGGGCTGTCACGTGGGACTTTTACAGTACCTACAGTACTATGGCTGAGGCACAGTGCATGGCTGTGCCCCTTGTGTGAAGAAGCTGGAGTGGTGGACATTGTTTGACATATAGAGACTAGAGGCAGAGCAGAGATAGGTACCAAGAAGTGCTGAATCTTTTCTGTTCAGTCTTGAGGTTGGCACTGTGGCTACCCTTTCATTTATTACAATGGCTTCATTATAAGGCCCAATAGTTCCTCTGTTTTCGTTGTGCCCACTTTAATTAGTTGCTTGGCACTCACAAATTCAAAATCTTTAAATAGTGCAGTATGTTATATCCTCGCTTTAACGGTTGCAAACCTCAAAACACAGGAAATTAAATTACCTGTTACCGATTAAGAAGCTAAATGAAAATGGAATTCAGGTCTGTTCCAGTAACTCCCTCCCTACTATACTGAATTGCCATTATTTTATTTAGCACCCAGTGAGTAGAGTTAAATATATGACAATCTACTTAGTGTCATTTTTTTAAGAGAGACAGGCCTCTAACATATCCACAAAACAGGAGAAAAGGCTCTCGCTTCTTCAGCCTCACACAGGTCCTTGAACACATTACTTTATCTGTAAAATGACCAGGTTTGAATCAAGAGTCACTGGTGGTCTTTTCTTCATGGAAAGTTTTCTAATGTCGAATTGATTCTAGGTGCCTCTGAAGATCCAGTTATACCCACTGTGTCTCTAGGATTGATTTAAATATGAAAACAAAGCACATCAGGAGGAGGGTGCCTGTGTCAGAATTCAGGATGAGCCAAGTTGGCGTGAGGCCCTCCAGCAGTACAGCGAGCAGCACTGTTGCCATGCTGGGTTGTTATTATTTCCACACTGCAGTCGCATCCTAAAGGACGTGTGCGCTGTCAGGCAGGAATTAAAAAATATTCTCAAGCAGCCCTTTTGGAAGATGAAAAGGTGGCTCTTTCCCTTTCAAAATTATAGTATAAGTCTTGGAAACTCATCATTTAGAGAGGTTATTATAAGCATCTTACCCTTGTTCTTACACTGAGTACGGAACAATTCGTACAGCACATCAAGGCCTGTATTGATGACAGGTTAGAACTCAGAACCACTGCAAAATAATAGACATAGTTATGCAAATCTGAAAAGCAATACACGTGGACACACACACACACAAGAGAAAGAGAGAATGGCCTTTTTGTTTCCTTTGGAATGTGTTCTTAAACTTAATGCAGGAAACTGTCCCCTGTGGGAGCTTTTGGAGACTTACCCAAGGCTAAAACATCAGGATACTGTTTCTGAATACCTGGTTTAGCACTCAGTTCTTTGAATAAGAAACCAAACCATCCTTTTAGAATCTCTTTTCTGCAGAAGTTCTAAGTATTTGAAGTTCTTATTTAGATGGTCTTTCACTGTGTACAAAGTATTTTCCTGCAAATTACCCATCCCCCTCCACCAAAAAAATAAAAATAAAAATAAAAGCTGTAGCGGTAGTGGCGTAACTAGTATACACAGTCGGCTTATCTGCTTGGAGTGTTACGTGACTCCGTTGTCACTTGCATATGAAACTCTGAGGTTCAGTGACTTATCCAGAACACACAGCTGCTGGGCTACAGCCTTGTTCTTAGGATCAGCCACCTATCCACTGTCCTCCTACTCAGATGTCTGGCAATGTAAAGCCTCAGTGATTTATGGGTAAACACATCTGGGCTAGACTCTCAAATTCACTAGCCTTGTAAACGTGATTTAATCTTTTAGATACTTGATTCCATTGTCTCTGGAACAGAGTTGATGACAACCAAATTATAAACTTGTCAAGTCAGCGAGAATCTGTGTAAAGCCCTTGGTACCTATCATCAGAGGGCTCTAGTGTTAATCCAACTGCTCTTGACTGATGAATAGGATATGTCCTGTTCATAGCTGATGCACAAATGTCTCTGGACACTCCAAATACTCAGTGCAAGTCCTAAGTGTGAGGCCGTTCCCGAGATGGTCTGAGGGTTTTCTGCCTCCTGACTTTACCCTACTGGAAAAATAACATGCAGGGAAAAGCTTATAATTTCAAGGGCCAAGGGTTGTGCACTTGCCTACTTTGATTTTTGCCATTCTCGTACCCTGTAATCCCTTTGCCTAACACACACACACACACAATGCACACAAAGATAGATGATAGCTAGAAAGCTAGCTAGCTAGCTAGCTTGATCGATAGAAAGATAGATAGACAGACAGACAGACAGATAGATAGCCTAGCAATCTGTAGCATAGCGCGAGCATGGAGCACCTCCAAACTCTACAATGCTATCATCCAGCACTAGTGACTAGCTCTAATAGATCTAGTAAACTCTGCTAAAAGTCGCATCAGACCTTGACTGAGCCAGCTAACTTCTCACTTTCTCCTAGTTACAAATCTCCGTTTGCTTAAAGTCTGTACTGACCTCTGGTCATAGGGTGTGGGTGAGGTGATGAGGGCATTAAATCAACTGAAGGATTATGAACTGTTAGGCTAATAGTCAATGAGCTATCTATTGTGCTTTTGTGTATAATAAGCAGAATCTCCAACTCAGCATGACTTGAAGTCAATTGGTCTCATCGTCATTATGGACAGGTCACTGAGTATCTCCTGAATTGAGCTGTCATTGCCTTTCTTACTGGAAGAGCCCAAACCCAGACTGTAAAGAACTGTACTCAAGTCCTTCCCTACTTTCTACTTGCTAAGTGTTGAGCAGGTTTAACTATTCTGTGAGGACTCATCTGCAAAATGGATATACCATATTTGAGATGATAATACCATCTCAAAGGATGCTTCAAGTAGAAGATAAGATTTACTGGTGGCTAAGATCACAGGACTCTGCTTTTATTATTTATAAGTAAAATGGCACCGATCCTGATTTTTTTTTTATATTAAAAAGATGCTCATTAAAGGATATTGCTTGGAAGCAAAACTTCAAATACTCGGATTTCGTTCAGAAGCACAGCATTTACTGTAATAGACGTCAGCCTATTAAATCATGCTTTAATGCTTAAAATTCTTCAGAGTGAAATCAATTTTATGATGTCATTAACACTACTAAGTTTTAAGGTTGTGACATAAACAAGCGCTGTCCTGATTAAGCCATCGCCAGCTGCGCTGGGCCAGAATGCAAATGGTGGCTCTCCCCCCCACTCGCACAGCAACTGATCACCACTCAGCAGAACTGCTTGTTCAGGAAAGGCGTTGGTCTCTGCGGGGCAACCAAGCCTGAAACCAAGATCCTCTCCACCGGCAGAGCGCACCGCAATAGAAAGTCAAAGAAATCCATTTGTAGATGCAATCCTGAAATCAAGTTTTCCTGTATGGGACTTTTCCCCAAGCATGAGTGTTTCCCATCATTCCTTAGGAAGAGACCAAGAACCACTATTACAGGCAGTGAGGTTTACTAGTCACTGCTCACATGCCAACAGCTCACACCAGGCTGAGCCTCTCAGACCTGTTTCCTTCAGCTCACATGATAGGTAATTAACTGCAGCCATGAGAATTCGTGAAATACTTCCTTAGGTTATGTTTCGATTTTTAAAATGAGAACAAAATGATCCCTACTTCAGAGTATTATTAATTTTTTTTTAAATTTTAACTTTTATTAATTGCAATTTATTCACTTTGTATCCCCCCTGTAGCTCCCTCCCTCCTTCCCCTCCCAACCCTACCCTCCCTCCCTCTTCTCCACCCATGCCCCTCCCCCAGTCCACTGATAGTGGAGGTCTTCCTCCCCTTCCTTCTGGTCCTAGTCTATCAGGTCTTATCAGGACTGGCTGCATTGTCTTCCTCTGTGTCCTGATAAGGCTGCTCCCTGTTCATGGGGAGGTGATCAAACAGAGGCCAATCAGTTCATGTCAGAGACAGTCCCTGTTCCCATTACTATGGAACCCACTAGGAGACTGCACTGCCATGGGCTACATCTGTGCAGGGGTTCTAGGTTATCTCCATGAATGGTCCTTGGCTGGAGTATCAGTCTCAGAAAAGACCCTTGTGCCAGATTTTTTGGTTTTGTTGCTCTCCTTGTGGAGTTCCAGTCCTCTCCATGTCTTACTATTTCCCACCTCTTTCATAAGATTCCCTGCACTCTACCCAAAGGTTGGCCATAAGTCTCAGCATCTGTTTTGATACCCTGCAGGGTAGAGCCTTTCAGAGGCCCTCTGTGGTAGGCTCCTGTCCTGTTCCCTGTTTTCTCCTTCTTCTGATGTCCATATTCTTTGCTTTTCTGAATTGGGATTGAGCATTTTAGCCAGAGTCCTCCTTCTTGATTAGTTGTTTAGGTATACAAATTTTAGTAGGTTTATCCTATATTATATGTCTAATATCCACTTATGAATGAGTATATACCCTGTGTGTCTTTCTGCATCTGGGATACCTCACTCAGAATGATCTTTTCCAGTTCCCACCATTTACCTGCAAATTTCATGATTTCCTTGTTTTTTTATTGCCGAGTAATATTCCATTGTGTAGGTGTACCACAATTTCTATATCCATTCCTCAGTTGAGGGGCAACTGGGTTGTTTCCAGCTTCTGACTATTACAAATAAAGCTGCTATGAACACGGTTGAGCAAGTATCCTTGTGTACTTGAGCATATTTTGGATATATGCCTAGGAGTGATATAGCTGGATCTTGAGGAAGCGCTATTTCTAATTGTCTGTGAAAGCGCCAAATTGATTTCCAAAATGGGTGTACAAGTTTACATTCCCACCAGCAATGGAGGAGGGTTCCCCTTTCTCCATATCCTCTCCAGCATGTGTTGTCACTTGAGTTTTTGATCTTAGCCATTCTAATGGGTGTAAGGTGAAATCTCAGGGTCATTTTGATTTGCATTTCCCTGATGACTAAGGACGTTGAGCATTTCTTTAAGTGTTTTTCGGCCATTTAATATTCTTCTATTGAGAATTCTCTGTTTAGCTCTGTACCCCATTTTTTAATTGGATTACTTGATTTGTTGCTGTTTAATTTCTTGAATTCTTTATATATACTGGATATTAGCCCTCTGTCAGATATAGGGTTGATGAAGATCGTTTCCCAATCTGTAGGCACTTGTTTTGTTCTGACAACAGTGTCCTTTGCTTTACAGAAGCTTTTCAGTTTCATGAGGTCCAATTTATTGATTGTTGCGTAAAGCCTGTGCTATTGGTGTTCTATTCAGGAAATTGTCTCCTGTGCCAAGGCTCTTCCCCACTTTTTTTTCTAACAGATTTAGTGTGTCTGGTTTTATATTGAGGTCTTTGATCCACTTGAACTTTAGTTTTGTGCAGGGTGATAAGTATGGATCTATTTGCATTTTTCTACATGTAGACATCCAGTTAGACGAGCACCATTTGTTGAAGATGCTGTCTTTTTTCCATTGTATGGTTTTGCCATCTTTGTCAAAGATCACACACCATAAGTGTGTGGGTTTATTTCGGGGTCTTCTTTTCAATTCCATTGATCCATCAGTCGGTTTCTATGCCAGTACCACACAGTTTTTAGTATTATTGCTCTATAGTACAGCTTGTGATCAGAGTATTATTTAGAAGACTGAGGCAAACTTTGAAAAATAAAACCCCCTATAGGTAATACCTATTATTATTATTACTGTAATTGTATTAATAATAATACTGTAACATTTGGTGAGAAACGTGAATCAGAGTTCATTAATTTTTTTCTAAGACTGTCAGTGACTTTCTCTCAAGAGACTCATTCCCCTCCCGCGTCCACTGATAGGGAAGGTCCTCCTCTCCTTCCATCTGACCCTAGTATATCAGGTCACATCAGGACTGGCTGCATTGTCCTACTCTGTGGCCTGGTAACACTGCATCCCCCTCGGGGGGAGTCAGCCACTGAGTTCATGTCAGAGACAGTTCCTTTTCCCCTTATTAGAGAAAACACTTGGATACTGAGCTTCCATGGGCTATAGCTAGGCAGGGGTTCTAGAGATGAGGGAGGGAGGGTGGAATTGAGATGGAGAAAGGGAGGGGCTACAGCTGGCATACAAAGTGAATAAACTGTAATTAATATAAAAAAGCCAGTTAATATTCTGGAAAATAGAGTAGATTTTTAAATTCAATTTATGATTGTAGATGAGTTATTTCAAATCTGTATCTTCAAATTTTTATCAGTTTTCCTACAAACTAGTATTCTCATGAATGATGGCTTTATCTGTATAATAGGCAACATGTTTAACTATTAAATTTGGTAATTAAAAAAAAACCTCAAAGAACATTTTTTCTTCAGTTGTAGTAATTAAGGTAAAACAGTTTCACTTTTAAAGAACTCACATCAGAGAAACCAAGGAATACATACACCCTCCTCCATACATACCAGAAAATAAAGAAAAGTACAAATAAATAAAAGTACAAATGAGCTGAGCAAGATTTCAAAAACAAGTTCAACACATAAAATTAACTGTAAGTCTCTACATTAGCAATGTGATCAACATAAAAATTGAATTATGAAAGTAATTATGTTAACAGTGGCGTCAAGAATAATGAAGTAACTTCAATGTAAAGTTTCCAAGGATGCGCAACAAAACTTCTCCATTGAAAACTACAACACTGTTAAAAGAAATTCTAAAAGAGCCAAGTGGAAAAGCATCCTATATTCATGGATTAAAAGACAGAAAGTTTTAGATAGCATTATTTCCCAAAGTTAATTTGCACAGTTCTTAACAACCAGTTTCTTTTCATGAAAACTGATGAGCTGATTAATATAGAAATTAAAGGAATGTAGAACAGCTGCAAAGAACACTGTGTGGAGGGGCTTGAGTTTTCCAATTAAAAGATTATTTTTTAAAAAAAAACAGTATTTTACTAATAAAACAGAGAGATCAACAAAATAGCATCAAAAGACCATAAATAAACCTATACATGTATGATCAATCTATTTTTTTTTCACAAAAGAGTAGAGACAGTTCAATGGGGAGCTTTGTTTTTTGTTGTTGTTTTTTTTTTCAAAAGGCAATGCCAAAATAATTAATTTCATACAGAGCAAAAGAATGGAGTTGTACTTCTAATTATATCATAAGCAAAAATCAACTCAAAATAAACCATATATCTAAAATCCATAAAGCTTTTACTAAAGCTAAAACTATGAAGATGGTCTAAGAAAATATAAAAGTAAATAAATATTCATAGCTAGACAAAATGACACATATCTATAATCCTAGTATGGATTATAGCTATGGTGGAGGCTAGAGCAGAAGGATTACATGGATTTGAGATGATATTGGATTGCATGGTGATTTCTAATGTAGCCTGGGTTACATTATAAGACCCTGAATGAATGAATGCATGAATGAATGGATAGATAGATAGATAGATAGATAGATAGATAGATAGATAGATAAGAAAGATATCTATTACCTTGGATAAATTCGGTTTCTTAGATATGATGCTAAATATACTTTAAAGAAAAGATAAATGAGACTTAACTAAAATTAAAAACCATGAACTTTCTTTGCATCTAAGAAGTAAAAAGACAAAAGCAGATTTTAAAAAAAATAACTGAAAATACACCTCCAAGAATGGGCAAAAATACTTGTAAACCATGTGCCCATGAAGGGACTTGCTTCAGAACATACTAGGAACTGCTAAAGTCAGCAATAAGACTCTACATCACCTGGTTTTTTTAAAACAAGAAAATAAACAAATATTTGTCTTCTTCTTGTTTTCTGTCTCTTGATCTCACAGTATTGTGAGCTAACGGTCTTCTACCAATTTAGCCAGGGCTCTGTTACTTGGTTACACCCCAGGCGTTCAGCAGAAAATCCAAATCTTCATTTCTCCAAAGAAGATATACAAGTGTCCAATATCCACATTAAAAAAATGTCCTGGATATCACTAACTATCTAGGATATGCAAACAAAACCACAATTAGACCATCACTTTGCATCCCCTCAAATATCTACAGCTAAGACAACAGACAATAACAAATGTTAGAGAGGATACAGAGAAATTAGAACTTTCATACTTCTACATGAGTGGTCATTTTATAGAAACATTATTCACTAATAATAGCTACAAACAGCTGAAGCAACTTCAGTGGCGGTCAACATAAATGAGATGTATCCAGATAAGATACTTTTTGATAGTACAAAAACAACAAAATGCTTATACATACTACAATATGAGTAAAGCTTTATGTTGAGTAAGAGAAACTACATAGTGCCCATAGACAATTGTCCTAGTTTTGCTTCTGTTGCTGTGATAAAATATACTGACAAAGAAAGCAATTCATGAGAGATACTCATGCTTTATTCTGGTTTTCAGTTACAGATTAGAGTGAATTGTTATGGGGAAGTCAAGGCAGGAGCTGTATGAACACAGTCGAGAGCAGAGAGAACCGAATGTGCGTGCATACTTGTGTTCAGTTGAATTTCTCTACTCTTACACAGTTCAGGACCCCCTGCAGAGGGAATGGTATGCTCACAGTACAGCTGTTTCTTCCTACATGAACTAGTTTAATTAAGACAGATCGGCCCTTAGACCAATCCCATGTGAATAATTTTTTACTGAGACTCTTTCAAGGTTATTTTTGACTGTGTCAAGTTGTCAATTAAAACTAACGATGATGTATGTAGAGAATATATATGACATATATAAGAATGATCTGTAGTATATATGCATACTGCCTGATTTAGTGTATGCGATGTGTTTAAGGTAGGCAAAGCACTGAAACAGAAAAATTAATAGTATTTATCAGGGGCTGGAAGTGTTGATGGATAGAGACTGGATCTCTTTAGGGATGGTGACAATGTTAAGAAATTTGACTGTGGTGACCAGTGCATGGTTGTGAATATGCTGAAATTGAACACTTTTTAAAGGTGTATTGTACGACAAGTGAACCATAACTTAAGGTATTATTTTAAATAAAGGAAGCACAAGCTTTTTTTTTTTGTTCATCACTTCAAAATGCAAAAGAAAATAAGGTGATCTCCCCCCCCCACTTTTTTTTTTCAAAAGTAAAATTCTAATCTGTTACTGGGGCTACAGGAATGAGCTAGTGTCAATGATGTGAAGATTTAGCTACATTTTGTCTTTTAAAACTTCTTGTCCAAGATTTCCCAGGTGGCCTTTGTAAATGTATCTTTCCTCTCTCACCCCAAAACAATCTTTTAGTAGCAAATTCAAAAGTCCCTTTGCTACCTGATTCTCGGTCACCAGAATCTCCTTCCTCCAGATCGACTATTGCTCAATAACTATATTGATTGATTCCCTTACCGCTAGAAAATATAAAGCCTTTCCAACAAGAGTTACTCTGGGGCAAGGGAGGTGGCTTTGTTAGTTAAGTGCTTGCTGCACAAGTAATGAAGACCTGAATTTGGAAACCTGCATCCATCTAAAACCTATGCACCGTAGCACAGGTTTATGACTCCAGTCTTGGGGGAAAGAAACAGCTGGAGCTCACTGGACAACCATAAAAATAAAACTGATGAGTCGGGCTTTAGTGAGAGACGTTTTTCTAAAAACACAACAACAACAACAACAAAAAAAAAACACAAAAAACAAAAGCAAACACACACACACACATACACACAAAACTATCAAGGGAGATCCCTGACATTGAACTCTGGCCTGTACATGAGCATATTATCCTAGACGTGAGTTATCCTGGCCCAAAATACTGCTTTCACACACACACACACACACACACACACACACACACACACACACACACACCACTTACATTTAGTTAATTACTAATTAAGCGAACTGTCTTCTGTTTTGTTACCTGTAATCCTGTAAACTGGCATTCATCTCAATTTATGAATTAGTTAATTTTTCAGCAAACACTTATTGAGCACCTATAGTATACTGGGCATTAAGCAGACCCTGACAATTAAGCAGTGAAAGCATTGCATACTCTCTTTCTTTTGGGGTGTCCTTGTTCAATGATTCAAACGTGATACATACTAAATCTTAGATTAGTGACAGATACTATGGGAGATGATATGGGCCAAGTACAGACTGCGGAAGCAGGAAGACCAGGCTCAGCCTCTATTAGGAGTTGACATTAGAGCGATATTTGAGAAAATATTGAGTGGAAGCTTACACAGAGAGGATGCTTTGTTTGGTTTGGGGGAATTTGTGGTTGATGGTGTTTATGACACCCAGTCTCACTTTATAGCCTAAGCTGGCCTTGAACTCACTTCAAGCCTTCTGCTTCAGACTTACAGATACTGAGGTTTATAAATGTGTGCCATGACTCCTAGCTGAGAAAAGCCTTGTGTGTGTGTGTGTGTGTGTGTGTGTGTGTGTGTTTTATTTAAAAAATACTAGGAAAATAGGCACTGAACAATCTCTGAGGCAGGAAAACTCTGGGCATGGTATAGGAACAAGCTTGTGGGTGAGTTCATGTCTGAGAGAGGGAGCAGCAAGCTCAGAAGACAAGATCACAACTGGAACTTGAGAGTAACATGGCTTTGGCTCTGGTTTTGAACATAGTGGAGACAAGCTGCAAAGTTCTGGCTGGTGGATGATCTGTGATCTGGGTTTTAAAGTAATTTTCTGGATGCTCTTCTAAAAGCAAATTGTAATAGTGCAAGGGCACAAGAGCAAAGTCCAACTAGAAAACTGGCTTTCATGTGTAATCTTTGACCTTCTCACAAACATCATACATACATACATACATACATACATACATACATACATACATACGAACACATACGAGTTGTTGCCATCATAGAAAATGAGGTGTTTTTTTCCCTAAGGTCGGCTTCATTGTGACATAATGAAGGCCGGGAAGCAAAGAAGGGGGAGAAAACTGGAAATTAACCAAGCAACCCTTCCAGGATCTTGGATACAGTTAAAACACCCCATCACTGGAAAGTAAAATATTAAGATAAAAAGAAAGAATAAAGCCCAAAACAAAAACAAAGGTGACAACAAATAAAGCCTGACTTCTCATTTGACTGCAGATCACTGTTGCTAGTAAAGGCAATGACCGTATTCTACGGTCTGGCCTCCCTGTTGAATGTGTATGGAGAATGTTTTATACCTTTGGTTCCCTGGGGCAACCTGAGCGTCTTTGAATCTTTTACTGCCTCGCTGAGTTAAAGGTGATCCTGTGTCTTGTAAAACCGTTGCATCTGCTGAAAGCCTGAGCTTCCCCGGGCCAGAGATAGAAGTGTAAATGCACAGCAGCGTGCTGAGAGCAGCCGGGAGAGCCCACCGAAGCCTGAAAGTTGAATTCATTATTCCAGCCTCACTGTTACTTCTTTGTGCAACACAGACATTTTCTTTGCCCTGTAATCCTCTGCAATGAAAGGACTTAAAAATCTCTCCAGGGTTTCTCCGTGGCTGTAACATATGTCATTCAGGAAACCTGACCCCGTGTCTTAGGTGTTCTCTCATCGTGTGCTGAAATGGGCTAAACAATGCAGAACGAGTCAGACAGGAGGTTCAATGGCTCAAAATGCAATGCAAAGGGTGGAGGGAGAGAGTTCATTTGATTCATGTGAACTTCGGCTAAAAGAAAACCCCCAAATATGCTGACATATCACCAGGCATGGGAGAGAAAACACAGAGCGAGGGACAAAATGAATACTGTTTAAAGGGGGCTTTCTGCAGTTTCGGGTACTCAAATTCTCTGCTTCTCTGAGGTAAACTGCATGCGGTGCTCCACACCCCACGGGAAGCTCTCACGCTGATTTGGCTGCACGTCAGTTTTCTCCTCCGATTTCTAAAGGAAGCTACTTGTGATGGTCCCCTGCAACCTCGAGTGTCGATAGCTAAGTCATCCCCACTCCCGTCGGAACGCTCTCTCCCCTGCGATGGAAAGTGGCATGCCATCAGAGAGAAAGATGAACGGACAAAGGGCTCCGTAGAAACTCTGGCAGCGAGAACGCAGGGAAAGGCATGGAGATGAGCTAAGTTGCTGAGCGGTGGGCTGACAGTGTACCGGTTCAGGATGCTGCACGTGAGCGACTTGCCTCCTCCTAGGCGACACTCGTGGATATGGTAGGTGTTGCTGTAGCCGCAAACCTGATCTGACACTTCGCAAGCAGAACTGGGAGGTGGCTTCATGCTTAAACACGAGTGACGAGGAATTTCAAAGAAGCCGAGGCTTAGGGGGGAATGCGGGCGTTGCAAATTTATACAATGTTTTAAGCATAGTGAAAGTTTTTACTTTTTTTCATATAGTAAAAGTTCTTTGCTTCCTGATTTTTTTTTTTTAATTTTAGGAATGTAGAATAAGTTGAGTGGAGTTTTTCCATATTAATAACTAATGTGCTTATCCGAGCTAGAGTGAAATTTGTGAATATTGATTTTTTTTTCTTGGCTTGAAGTTTAAAATAAGACTTTATTTAAAAAAAAATCTTTCATATATTAAACTCTTACAAAAAAGAAGGTAATGAACAGTTATTACAAACCTGTAAAGACTTTTAAAACCATGCCTAAATACATATTTTATGTGGCTCATGGATTCTGTTTTTAATCTTCTACTTTTTGCTTATTTGTTTTGGCAGTGCCAGGAATGGAACCTGGGGAACGCTACTCTTGCACTAAAGCCAAGCGCTAATCGTGTACCCCTGAGCTATAAAAAAAGAGACTTAAAGCAGTTTGCACTGTTTAAAATATGTCTGCTGTCTGTGAACTGCAGTTCCATTCTGTAGACTGATGGCTTTAAGAAATATGGAATTATAGGTGGATGAGAGACAAAGAAGATCACAGACCAGAACCAAGCAGATACTTGTTTGGTTGACATGAACTGATGAGTGGCATCAGGCAATCCTAGATTCACACATTCCAAAGGAATTTGCTCACATATTTTAAACCTGAGCATTATATCCAGTGGTTGTAGAGGACAGGAAGGATGGTCAGGGTGATGACTTACCTGTCCTGGGACTACTTGCTTTCAGCAATGTTGCTGAGTAAATAAGGAAACCACAGAGCTCTTATTCTTCATTTTGAACATAATTAGTCCTCATATGTGAAACCACAGTTTGTTTGTTTGTTTTTTCTGATAACATACTTTTTTCTAGAATGTAGGAGGCATGCAAGGAAAAGGAACTTAGAATTCTTATTAGTCCCTCAAAAATGTTGAATTTAAAAGAGAAATTTGATAATTTGGATAAAAAATAAAGAACAATTTTCTTCCCATTTTAATAGAAATGTGTCGGACCATGCTCTTTAAATGAGATATAGAAGTCTGGTTCAAAGAACTCAACATATACTAGCAATGCCATTTCCGTCTCCTTCATGTTATCTATCCCCTTCATGTCAGTTAAGGAACTTCCCTGAGCAGAGCATCAATGCTCTGCCAGGAAATGGCAAGGGGCAGAAGACGCTGCTGAGCAGGTTTCTGTTTTTTCAGAACTGCGCGCTATGTGAGCAACGTAATTGTAATGTCTAGAAAGTGGACTATTTTAAGAAGCGAAAGGTTGAATTAAGCTTCTTTGATCACAAATCCTCTTTTGGGATGAAATGCCTGTGGCAGCTCAGTGGGCCACTGAGTTGCAGTTTAGAGAGTGTGATACTGTTCCAATGAGACAAGACTGCTTAAATGAACCTGTTCCATACAGCAGGAAAGCCCAGCTTCTTCTTTGCCCAATATATGAGCTTGGATGGGTGCGTTTTCTTGGTTGTAAGTGAGCTTGTAGTGCTTGCCTTAAAGTGTTGTGAAGACTGGAACTCAATGACAAGTGTCATTGCAGGTCCCTGGCATAAATGAAGTACCCCAAACACAAGCTCATATTAGAAGCAAAATAAAAAAAAAAAAAAAAAAAAAAAAAAACAAACAATTTGGGTATGATGTGTCTGATTGTGGTATTTAAGTTATACATAAAAGTACTTAGCATAGAATTTGGTTCAAAGAACTCAATGTACACTAGTGAGCGTCATCTACCGCACTGGGTTTCCAGGAACAATGGTTGTACAACTATTAGATAGGATGAAGCCCCAAATAAATGAGCGGCTATAAATTGGGGTATTACAACAGTAATACATGTATGCATGCTTTGCCCTGGCAACACAGATACGCTTGAGTCCAATAGGGTCATAAAAGAAGTGACGCATTACTAGAATATCAATGGAGAAGCAAGCCACAGGTAAAAGGAAAATCGAAGACAGACCTTCCAGTCACGATGTAGCAGAGCTGGATTCCCTTTGGGGGTGGGAGGGGATCCTGCTGTCCTAAATCACAAAAAGTGAGGTGACGGCTTGAAACAACACTGAAGAGGCAGACCAAGCTTGAACCTCACAACAGCGTCAGCTTTGTTCTGAGAGCCATGATGAGCCCATGAGTGTATTCAAGCAGGAAATGAAGCTGCTCAGTGAGATAGCGGCCTGGTGGCGGAGGCTGGTTGGGGTGGTTTCTATGGAAGCCAGGGGTACTTCCAAAGAAATAGAGTTGTGTTCTATTTTAACAGGACAAAATTTAGACAAGTGCTGCTAAGCCCACAAGTCTGTTTGCCGTTCTCTGTAATCTTTGAGGTGTAGGAATGGCAAGTTGGGAAATGGGATCACAATTATACTGCTGAATTATAAGTACTGAAATATTTTCAAATTTTGACAGTGGAAGGTTTAGAAACCTGCATAAGACACTTGATAAACCTTCTACACTTAGTGACTGACCTCTTTTATATAACTCCTTAAGAGTTAAGAGTGAATTTATTCCGGTCGAACCCATTTGACTTGCATAGCTTTTAAGGTTAGTTTATCTATGTAGTTGTTTTTTGATTTTTGGTTTTTTTTTTTTGTTGTTGTTGTTGTTTTGGTTTTTTTTGGCTTTGTTTTGTTTTTCTATTGGACTAATAGCAAATTTAGATGACAAAGAAAACTGCACTTTCTTTTTTCAGTTACACCCACATCGGTTAATTCTATGTAAACAGTCACTCTAATACTCTACAGGAGAGAGACTTTAAATGGATCTGGGAGGAAATTCTTCAATAAGGGGAGTCATGTCTATAGTAAAATGCACCCATTCACTTACTTCACAGTCATCTGTCTGGTCTGTGCTCCTCCTTAAAGTGGGTTTCACCTACACTTAGTTCATCAGATGATGAGAGTAGCTGACTGCCATAGCCATGGGAACTAAGTTTCTAATTTGTTAACATTCCCAGAAATGAGTAAATATTTATTCTCTGAACTAAGAGAAAATCCATAGAGCCTAGCAGAATGTGTTTGCCACTGCTCAAAGCTAAGCGGAAGCTAATGGTCAAACCGTGCAGAAGCCAATTCTAACAACCATTAGGTTATAAGCCTGTGTATGGTTCTGATGTAAGCACAGCTTTTCTGTAGCTCTGAAATAACCCTTTGCTCTAACAACCTTGGCATCAGGAGAGGGAAAAAAAAATTCCCCAAGAAAAACAAAACAAAAACCTGCCTGAAACTAGGATCCTGTGATAAAGAGAAAAGCCAGTAAATTCTGAATATCCATAAAATCTGAATGTGCTATCTTTTGCTGATCGGCCCTGGTATGTACAGACAGAAGAAAACTTCATTTCAATAAACAGCTAACATATTTATAGACACCCAAGATGATTATTTTTGGTGCTGTAGATTGCTTCCTTCTCCTGAGACTTTAGCCATACACACAAAAAAAGCAGAAAGATGTGTCTGCAATCCTGCTTCCACGAGAAATGAAAATGCACACGATGCTTGAAGAACTACACTTGTGTTTTCTTCCTCTGCTATTTAATGGAATTTCCCACAGCCTACTTAAGCAGAATGTGCACTTATGTCAATCATCCATCATTCATCACAGATTCACAGTGCTCTGCCTGGAGCTGACTGTTGAGAGGGTTGGGGGCAAACATAAGAAAGAAGTATGAATACACTTGTGTTGACTTGGGGACAGAAAAACACATCCTATGAGATTATTTCCCCCAAAGAGTCATGTAAAAGTCAATTTCCTCAGCAGACAAAAGAGCAAGAAGGAGCATGTTCTTATTCAGTCTAAAAGGTACCTAAGACTTCTAAGCTGGTCAAAACAGATGGCTCCAGCTATCAGTTCAGCAGAAGATCTAAAATTATCCTCAGAGTTGATTGCAGGAAGGGTTGTTAGTTTGCTCCTAAGACCTTCCTTTCTGTCAGAGGTATGGTTTCCTCCTTATTGCACAGTTGAATCAATAAGGACAAAGTTCCCCAAGCCAACTGTAACAAAGATCCCAAGACTGGAGGTCAACTTTCAAAGCATTAGCAAAGCTGAGGGTGATTCTGAGAGCTCTGCCTGTAAAACCACGGGCTTGGCAGGTCTTGCTCTCAGTACTGGTTAAAGGTTGTAGGTCCATTCATTTTCGTCCACTCCTGCCTGAAATGCAGCTTCACAGAGTAAGTACTGTTGGGCTAAGCACAGCTGGTCCAAGGGCTAAAGTCCCCCCTTTTAGGATAGCATTGAAATTTAATGTCCTCATGATATTTCAAAGACTTGGAGCAAGTAAACATTTCACCTACGCTCCTCCACGAATCCAAATGATATCACAGATGAAATTAAACATTTTAAAAGACAATCAGGCCATAAATGTATCGAATAGATCATTTTATCGGTATTTGTGTCAACAACTGAAAGTGAATTTTTGATTTGCCATGCCCGTCACATCAATTATTAGCAAAGCAGTACTAAAGTATTTCAGGCAAATTAACTCAACTTCAAGAAAAATACTATTTAAATTCATGAATGATTCGGTGTAGGTGGCATGCAAAGAAGTATCCTAATCACAGCTACCCTCATCATTAATCTCTTTTAAAAAAAATGCTATAAGCTGCATTTGTTCACCAACTCACATTATTGAGAGTTGTTCCTCTGCCATTCTTACTAAGGAAATATTCTTTGCTAAGGATCCATCCTTGCCACATTTTCTGTCTGGGAGGTCCTTATGCTCTAGTGCATGAAAATGACCTGAGAAAAGCCATGGAAGAGCTGAGCATAACGTTCCTTGGAGCCCCATAGAGAGTTAGCTCAGGCTTCACAGAGGAGGTAGCATCTATACTTCATGTCTCCGGGGGCTGAGTGTGAGGGAGGCCCACGAGATAGACACAGGCAGAAAAGGGCATGACTGACTCTAACCAAGATGAAGCCCACAGAATGGTGGCTTCTATATTTTATTTATATATGTCCCCACACCTCCCATACCACTCACTACTGTGAAGTGGAATGTGAGCTCCACGAGACACAGAATTTTCCCCAGTCTTGCTGACACATAGATATAGATATGTAGGTATAGATGGCATAGACAGATGTATCTATATGCACGTATATGCTTACAGTAACACTTAGCCCGTAGCAAATACTCACCAAATACCTAAACTAATGTGTGTGTGGGAGGGTGGGAGGGGTAATGTACAACTTGAAATGTACTCCTATCCAGAAATTACAGTGATTTTTGTTCAGATGGCATACAAACAAACCTTGGTCTTTGCCCTCTTACTCCTAGAAGGCTTGGCCTGAAAGGTGGTTTATTTGCAGACTAAGATGTTGTCACTTTCTTTAAGCCAATGGCAGCAAAGTTTCCAAGCCCTGAATCATCTGGCTGACTCTGAGCAGTATTGTATACTACAGTTAGAACATGGCCAATCAGAGCTGTGTCTAGCACACATGTAGTAAATATTTAGGCACTGTGACATTTTAGGAACTTTAGCTCAAGCCCCTCAGTGTTTCATGGATTTCCAAGTAATCAATCAAAGGTTCTAGCAGTGCCCTTTAGTGTTTAAAAAGTGGGTGTTGCAATGGCTCATGAGCTGGATGAAGCTTCACAGGAGTCCACATGAGCCTCAGTAGGAAATATTTTTCAGTGAAAACCCAGTGACATTTCAGCACATCCTCAAAAATCACTTTCTAAGACAGGATATATCTTAGAATTAGAATTCAATGTTAAGGTACTTAATCTTCTTCTTCTTCTTCTTCTTCTTCTTCTTCTTCTTCTTCTTCTTCTTCTTCTTCTTCTTCTTCTTCTTCTTCTTTACAATGGCAATTTTTTGTTTTGCTTTTTTTGTTTGTTTTTCCTTAATTTTATATTGGTTTGTTTACATCCCAATGGTGCCTCTTTCTTCCCTTCCTTACAGTTCCCCCTCTACTTCCCCTCCTTTCCCTTCTCCCTCTCCCTTTCCCCAGAGAAGGGGAACCCCCCCCAAAAAAAGAAAAAACTAACCTTCCCCAGCACATCAAGTCACATAAGGACTGCTCTTATCCTTATCCTCTGAGGCCAGGCAAGGCAGCCCTGCCAGAAGGAAGTGATCCAAAAGCAAGCAATAGAGTCCATGTCAGAAACAGTCCCCCACATCCACTCGCCAGGCATCCCATAGACCAAGCTGTCCGTTGGCTACATGTGTGTAGAGGACTTAGGTCCAGATCATGCATGTTCCTTAGTTGATGTCTCAATCTCTGAAATCCCCCATTTGACTGGGTTAGTTGTTTCTGTTGGTCTTTTTATAAGGTTCCCGTCCCCTCCAGGTTCTTCTATCTTTCCCCCAACACTTCCTCAGGACCCCCAGAGTTCTGCCCCATGCTTGGCTGCAAGTTCTAGCATCCGTCTTGATCTGATGTTGGCTGGAGCCTCAGAATGGCAATTTTTTAACAAGGACATTAAGAGCATGTGTGTGTGTGTGTCTTATACATTACTTAGAAAAAGTCTAGAGTAGGGGTCATACTGTGAAATCACCCTTTGATGATTTTTCTTTCTTTCCTCAAAAACGACCTCTAAATAAATGAAAATACATTATATTGGTTAAAAACATAAAATGTTGACATTTGCCAGAGTAGCTTCTGTCCACCAACCTGTTCCTCACGGGAAACTGTGTAGCAGTGTTCCTATCTCTGCCTTACAGATGAGGCTTTGATGACATTGATTTTCCTGGAACACATACTGAGCAAAATCTGAATGAAAATTCAGTTCTGCATGACTCTAAAATGCTTGCTCTTTCAGCATGTGTGAAATGCAATTTGCATAATTACTGATTTCTTGGTAATGATTTTAACTTTTAAGTTATCATTTATAAGCATATAAATATTTAAATTTTAGTTAATGAGTATATTTACATTCTTTTGTGACCTTTGTAAGCAGAAAACATTTATTACCCGTTTGTTGATGACTAATGATCTTGTCTGAAAATATTTTGATTGCCTACTACAGCAGTTAACAACTTTCCCTGGTATTTTTCCCACGGGCAAGGAACTATATAATATACTCTGTATACAGACATTGTAGTACATGAGTGGTAGACACAGCTCTTCTCAATTTTGGGTAATGAATATTATATGTTCAAGACCCAATTGATGAATATCAACCATCCATAAGTGAGGATCTACCTTGATTTTTTTTTTATTCCTATTTTCTTTAAAGTCAGTAATTTGTTAGTGTTTGTCGGTCTTATCATGGAAATTCCATTGGCAAGTCATTTATATCAAAGAAACATGGTATGGAAAATGGATAACTGCAGCCTAGAGAAAAAGCAGTGCATACTTAGACGTCAGTGACCCTATTTGTCGGTAGACGGTGTAGAGTACACACAATGGCGAATAATACAACAAGATGAAGGTAAGAAGCATAATTTACATGGAGAAGATCCAGTAATGAGGCTTAGAAAGGGAAATCTGCTCACTGACAAAAGGAGTACTCCACATTGTCTAACCATTACATCAAAAAATGTGTTATAGGGAGAAAAAGGCATACTAGAATAGATAGTTAACAAGCATGAGTTGTCCTATTTGAACCTACAATGTCTAGGATGGTACAGTTGTACCATCAATATTTCCTAAATGTATAACTCAATAAACAATCCAAGACATCCTCATTCAGATTAGTATGTCAACAAACTGTCTCAATGTGCAGGCTGGGTAGATGCTCACATCTAGCTGTATGGTTTGACAAGGTTCATGATGCACTTTTTACAATGACAGGAGATTCTTGGAATGTGTCCTCTCTAGAAGGCAGAGGCTGTCAGATCTCTGTGAGTGTGAGGACAGCCTGGTCTACAAAGTGAGTCCAGGACAGCCAGGACTACGCAGAGAAACCCCGTCTCCAAAAAAAAAAAAAAAACAGAAAACAGAAAAAAGAATAAGAAGAATGTGTGCTCTCTGTTTTCAATTACAGCCTCTACCAGGGAAAAACACCCTACTCCCAACCCACACCAAGCCAAATAAGTCAGAGCTCATTATCCTCATCAGTGTTTCTTCAACTCCTCCCCCTTTCTGAACCTCACAAAGAAAAATTTGACATAGAAAAGTATAGACTTGGAATCACTTTCTTTAAGCCAAATTCTAGAACTTGTAGTATTCTTTATCGTGGCTCTTGACTCCAACAAATACCTCTGTCCTCTGTGGAAACAATACCCAGGCCCTAGGGCCTACTGCCAGTGTGTCCCCCATAACATCCATCCCTGTTCCACCAAAAGGTAGTTAAAACCTTCTCAATGAGATAGAGCAAGTCCAATCAGGAACGACGATGTCGTGGAGCCATCGAGCATGTTATAACGACCTCCGGCCTTTCTGAGCCTTGGTGTGGCAAAGACAAGCATAATCTCCAGCCATTACTCTACAGAACTCAGGCAGGGAGGGAGGGAGCAGATACGAGTGAGTACAGTCTGTGGTCTGGTCAGCATCTGCCGTAACAGAGGCTTTTATTAACCGGAAGCAGCGGGTTGAGATGAGGTAAGGGACAGAAAGATATGTCCAAGCATGATACAGTGCAGCAAACTGAGAGCCTTGAAAGGTGATTTCACGGTGAATCCTGACTCACACAAGGAAGGGAAAGATAGGAAATTAATCAAGCAGCACACCATGTAAAGTCTGTTGAGACATACTATGAAACAGAATTTTTTTTTTTTTCCCATAAAAGCTTTGAGAAGTCACGGAGGTCTTGGGCAGGAAACACTGTGTCTAGACTGGTGATTTACAAGGATGACCAAGTAGATTAATCTTAACAGCCGAGAAACATTAATGAATAAGGCTGCAGCCATAGTCCTTAGCGGTGACATAAAGTACGGGACCAGCAGCCAGAAAAGAGGAACCCAGCTCCAGAAAAGGTAAAGAGGAAGAGCCCTGGCTAGGTAACCTTGCATTTACCTGTTTAAAGTGCTAGCAAGCCTTGGCAGGCCACTGGCTCTGAGTTGCTTTCCCACTTCTGTGAAATGGCCCTAATTTGAATGGTTTTTGTTTCGTTTTGTTGTTTTTGCTAATGATAGTGGTGATTAGCTGCAGGAAGTAAGACTAATTCTCATGTTGCTAGCTGAGAGAGCAAGAGAGAGAGAGAGAGAGAGAGAGAGAGACCACTAGCACATCACTTGGCACTAAAAACAGTAATACACAATTTTATGCAAACATCTGGAAACAGCAATGATCACATTTAGAGTAGTACCTGAGGAGCTTTATTCGTGTGTCATTTTAGTCCCTCACACTGTGCCCTTGCAGTCATTCAGGGATATGCACTAAATAGGAGATGGACTTGGTATACAGGCACATCTATTAGGTCTCCAGGCCTGTCTGAATACTGTTATGCTAAAAGCATAAATGAAGAATTCAGTGGTGGATCAGTTAAGATGCTCAGCTGCATAAATTATCCGTTTCAAAACCAAATTCATGGAAGAGTGCTTAAAACAGAATTTATTTGTTTAAATCCAAATAATAAAGAGCACTTCAGGTCCCTGGCATGGGTAAACATGACCCATTTGGCAAGATATTTGTCATTTTCCATTCTACCTCACCCAAACTGTCAGCGCTGACACTTCAGCACCGGCTCTCTTATTCGTTCCTCATTAAGAACCTAAGTCTTTACTGGAAGGCCTTTCCTATTTTAGAGTCTGTTTATCAGATCTGTCTTTATGTCATCTGTGGTACTAGCTGATAGAAAGCATAGGAGCTGATGCTATTGCTTTGAGGATAGGAGGTGGTGGCTGAAAATCATCGCCCGCTGTCCTCAGCCAGTTTGGCTTCCTCAACTCGTGGCTTTGGAACCATTTTGTTTAGCCACACAACCCTGAGACTGCCATTGATGTCTTCTGCTTCTCTATGCACAAACCTCTCTCCATTTCCACATTATATGCACACTATTACTATCATCTGCCAACAAGCTTTCCAGGTAGAAGAGCAAGCAGGGCTGCTGTGGGCTCTGTGCCATCTCCCTGATGAGGTCAGTCTATGCTTGGCTAGCACAAGAAACTCTGAAAATAAGCAGACACCCTACCTTGAGGGTTTGTTTGTTTGTTTGTTTGTTTGTTTGTTTGTTTTTGAGACAGGGTTTCTCTGTGTAGCCTTGGCTGCTCTGGACTTGCTTTGTAGACCAGTCTGGCCTCAAACTCACAGAGATCTGCCTATTAGAGGCATGTGCCATGGTGTGCCTTGTTCCACCTTGAGGATTTTTACTAGTTAGATTGACTGAGAGTGAGGTATCTTTAGTAGTTTAATATGATTTCTTTTAAAAATAGAGAAAAAAAGATTAGAGACTTCATTTTCAAAGCTATATCATTAAGTGATGTGTTTTCAGCTTCCAATGTGCTGTTATATGACCAAATATGGATGATTATTCCTAAAAAGAGAGTTTTAAAAATCAGTAAATAATATGTTGTGCTTATCAACAACAAAAAAGCATTTGACTCTCTTTTCTTTCTTTTGGTTTTTATTCTGAATGATTTGAAAAAATGTTAATTCACCAAATACCAGTTTTCTTCTACTCAGTTGCCGCAGGACTTTTGATGCCACTGACTCCTTAAAGGAAAAGCAGGCTGTGCTAGTTTTTTGGTGACGTGGCATGTGGACATTTCTTGGACATTGTCTTTTATTTGAGTTTTTGAGAAAGGTGGTATTTTTAATGCCTGAAATTTTAAATACAAACTACAGAGTACTCTTAAATAATGTGATAAATGAAACATTAAGAAAATTGCTCCCATATTTTAATTAAATATTTTAGTAAGCATTCTGTTTAATTCAGTTTTAATTGCATTATTAATTGCCATGAAGAAAATATTCCTAAGGAAAAAACCAAACCAATGTTCTAATTGCAGCTTTTACTGCTTTGCATGATAAAATGCCTTTGATTGGTGCTGAGCCAGAAGGGCTTGATTGATAATATCTGTCTCGGATGTCACCCTGGGAGAAAAGAATAAAACCTCAGTAGACTTGGTGCATTGCAGCTGCCTCTGCTGCTCCAATTTCTCTGTCCTATTGACGTCATTGGGAGGTTTCAGAGCCGCCCAGGGTGTCTAGTAAACCAGCAGGTAAATGAAAGGAAGAAACAGAAAAACACTGATTCATAATGCAGCCCTCACTCCAAAGAGGTGACTGCCCTATTCTGTCAAATAATGAGGAGATTTTGTTTCCTTCCTTGCACACAAAAAAAGAAGAAAAGAAATATTCATCAGTTATCCAGAAATGTGGGAAAGCCTCCAGAAGGAATGTGAGTTTCATAAGCCATTCTGAAATCAGATTATAGTGCAATGAGCCACGTTTGTCCAGGGGTCTCAGATGTCATAACCTGCATCGAGCTTGTCTCTAATCAGGATATGCGAAGCAGAAAGTGGCGTAGGAAACAGCTTCCCCTGGAGACAGGGCTATGCCAAAGAGTCTGGCTAAGCACCAACATCTCTCCTCTTTCTTCAGGTGCAGACTTTTGTTAAGAGTACTGAACTCAGGGCCCCTCCTAATAGACAAGAATACAGAGTACATCTGCAGTATTTTCCGGGAAGGGGGTTTTTATTTGGAGAATATACAATAAGCTCTAACCCTCAAGACATCTTACCACAAAGAACCCTTTCTAAATCCTGTCACATAGCATTTTTGTGACTTTGCTGAACATTAATGTTAAAATATGTTCAAATGCTAATTTTTCATCTGCTGAGCAATTTGGCTGCTGGGAATAAAAGCGAATGATCTCCATTCTCGTCTTCTCTTCTCATTCTCACCAGAAATAGCAGGGGAGGACTCACAATAACCTAGTAGCTTTCATTTTACATATGCAGGCAACAAACTTCATGACATACATTCAAACACAACTGAATCCTTCAAGTCCTTCTGAGTTTACAAAACATTATGGCTTTTATTTTCTAGATAACTTAATTGTCAATTTTTCCCCAATCCGATGTTCTACCTTTGGTAGGTATTAAGCACTGGTTGACACGAATTATGTGCTTTCAGGTAAGAGATAAGTAGGGCATAATTACTGATCTTCATAAATGTAGAAAAGCGAGGGAAAGACAAGAATCAATACATACCTTTATCACAGGAAAATAGGCTTGGAGTGAAGACAGAACATCTGACAGTGAATTTGGATTAAAAGAGCATCTCCAAGAGCCATTTAGGGACTCATGAGGTTTCTAGAGGTAAAGATGATGGGTGATGTAGCCATTGTAGGCCAAGTGGTCTATGTGATTTTAAAAAATGACAAGAAAGACTGACATGGAAGACAAAGTCTGTTTTGAATTACAACGCTGGGATCTGGTGAAAGCAAGACTAGGCCTTGGAGTGAGGAAACAGTTGACATCTGAGTGTTTTAATAAAATTGATTAGGAACAGTGTGTAAAGCGTATGAGAGAAGAGAAAAAAAAATCATGATTCCATAGTAAGCTATGGGGATAAAATCAAGTAAGTGGGGGTCCTAAGAGTTCACCCAGTGAAATGTATTATTGAGCAAGAGCTGTCTGTCAGACAACTTGTAAGTCTGAGATTATAGCAATTACAGACAAGTTTTCTAAATCCTTCATTTAGAAAAGGTAGAAATGGGAAGGAGGACTAAAAGTCAGCAAACGCCACAAGGGAGAATGCATTTAACACAGGTGTTTTGAGAAGAAAATTCAGAGCTGGCCTGGGAGTTTCTGTGCTTGGGAGAAGCCAAACCACCTTTGGGAAAACACACTTTACCAGGTGGGCATGCTGTAGGTACTGCAGGGACTCCAGGCATGGGATGTACACACTTTTCCTGGGGCAATGTGAATAAGCATCCATTTGCACCAACAGACCAAGAAATGATTCCATCCAAGTCTAGGTTGGTGAACCAGTGAGTATAAGTAGGAGCATTGGTAAAGGGCTGCCTTTAAGACCCTGAAGAGGGATTAGCCACAGAGCCACAGTGAAGGGTGACCTACAGGACCATAGGCAGCTCACATGTGTGGCCTCGTTGGCCACTCATGGGCTCCTCATGCTCTGACTTATGTACCTCAAGAACTTCCCCTCCAGCATTTTTCAGACTGGGTTAATCTGATAAATTGTTTCCCATTTTACCTAACATTTGCACAACTTGATTGAAATATATCCAAGTTATATTTTGATAGTCTTATACAAGTTATTTTTTTTTAACGTCGTGAGCTTATCTTTCAATATAGTCATTGTATCTGTTGCCACTGGAGCTCTTCCCGTATATTGCAAAATTTATTTCATGTGTTCCATGAGGAACTCTTAACACTTAGAACTGAAGTGTCAGTGCCCAGTATGTCACTAGTATTTCAGTAAAAAACAATTATAGCATGCTCATAATCCTTTCTTCCTTTTTGCTTAGAATGTAAATTCAACTGAACTGCCCTTCCTTCCTGGTTCTCCCATCCATCTTCTTGCATGGGAGCATCTTAAGTTTATCTGTTTATGTGTTACTGTGCTCTCTGGCTACAAATCCTTAGGAAGTATACCTTCTCCTCCATGTCTGTACTGTGCTTAATGGAGTCTCTGTTACATGATGAGTCCTTAGGAAATACAGGAAAGGTCAGTTAACCTGAACTTTCTTTTGGCAATGGAGGTGCAAGCCTTTCACAACAATGGGAAAAGGTTTCATTGTATCCAGTAAGATTCTCTTTGTGCTTTATATCAATGTAAAGACTATTATCTCTTCTCTTATGGTCTCTTTGTGTAACTTCCCAATTTATTGAGGTTTTTTTGTTTGTTTGTTTGTTTGGTTTGGTTTTGTATGTTTCATGCTTGGTGCATCCTATGATAATACCTCACTCAATCTGGTTGACTGATATCTTTTTTTTTGTTTTCTATTTTTGTGTACATTCGTGTTTTGCCTGCATGCATGCCTGTGTGAGGATGTCAGATTCTCTAGAACTGGGTTTTACAGACAGTTGTGAGATGCCATGTGGGTGGTGGGAAGTGAACCTGAGTCCTCTGGAAGAACCTCCAGTGCTCTTAACTGCGGAGCTATTCTCTCCAGCGCCCTGGTTCACTGTTCTAACTATCACTTTGCAGATGAAGAAACAAATAGTTAAGTTACCTGTCTGAAGTCTCTCTGACATTTAAAAAAGACTCAAGAAAGTTGAGGGTTTTTGTAATTTTTTATTTTTTTATATTAATTATAGTTTATTTACTTTGTATCCCAGCTGTGGCCCCCCTCCCTCATTCCCTCCTAATCCCATCCTCCCTTCCTTATCTCCTCCCTGTCCCTCTCTAAGTCCCCTGGTAGGGGAGGTCCTCCTCCCCTTCCATCTAACCCTAGCTTATCAGGTCTCATCAGGACTGGCTGCAATGTCCTCCTCTGTATCCTAGCCAGGCTGTTCTTCCCACGGAGGGTGGGGAGGTCAAAGAGCCAGCCACTGAGTTAAGGTCAGAGACATTCCCTATTCCTCTTACTAGGGAACCAACTTGGACACTGAGCTGCTATGGGCTAAGTCCAAGCAAGGGTTCTAGGGTATATGCATGCATTGGTCCTTGGTTGGAGAATCAGTCTCAGAAAAGATCCCTATATCCAGATATATTTGGTCCTTGTGGAGCTCCTGTCCTCTCCCTGTCTTATTAACTCCCCCTTCTTTCATATGATTCCCTGCACTCTGCTCAAAGTTTGATTATGAGTCTCAGCATCTAGTTTGATACACTGATAGGTAGAGTCTTTCAGAGGCCCTCTATGGTAGAGTCCTGTCCTGTTTCTTGTTTTCTCCTACTTCCAGTGTCCATCCCATTTGTCATTCCAAGTGAGGATTGATCATCTTACCCCGGGTCCTCCTTCTTGTTTAGCTGCTTTAGGTGTACAGATTTTAACACATGCTGGAGAGGCTGTGGAGAAAGGGGAACCCTCCATTGCTGGTGGGAATGTAAACTTGTATAAACACTTTGAAAATCAATCTTGTGCTTTCTCAGACAATTAGGAATAGTGCTTCCTCAAGATCCAGCTATACCACTCCTAGGCATATATCCAAAAGATGCTCAAGTACACAACGAGGACATTTGTTCAACCATGTTCATAGCAGCTTTATTTGTAATAGCCAGAACCTGGAAACAACCCAGATGTCCATCAACAGAGGGATGGATGCAGAAATTGTGGTACATTTACACAATGGAATACTACTCAGCAATTAAAAACAAGGAAATCATGAAATTTTCAGGCAAATGGTGGGATCTAGAAAAGATCATCCTGAGTGAGGTATCCCAGAAGCAGAAAGACACACACTGTATATACTCACTGATAAGTGGAAACTAGACCTATAAAATAAGAAAGTTGAGGTTATTCAACTGAAGTTTACTTTTAACATTTATGGAAAATTGCTAGTTGATACATAATGAATTCATAAGGCAAGATGTGGATTTTATCTGTACTGAGAACTCAAGGCATTGGTCCCATAGAAATAGATGACTACGTTTACATCTGTCAGTGTGAGAAGCTACCTGATTTTATCATCATAGTATGAATAGAAAGAGAGCCAAAAGTTTCTCTACGGAATGTAGTGGTTTCTCTAATATCTTAAACATCTGGATATGTTTTGAAACATACTCCATTTAAAAGTCTGATTTTGGTCTCTCACAGTGAAAAATGCATGTGATGAAAAAGTTACTGTGCTGGGAGACAAAGGCCATGAGTTCCACATCTACTTTGTAGTTCTGAAGCTGGGTGATCTTAATCTTTTACCCACATAGGGCCAATTTCTTAGTTGTCAGCCCAACGACCTACAAGGGAAAAATGTCTTCAGTTCACAATGCCACATCCCTGCTCTTATCTCTATTGTGCTTCATATGCTACTGAGAAAACATAGAAGCCCATATCTACTTCACTTAGTGAGCTAATTACTGTGGTCACTACTTCCGTGAGTACAGGAATCACTATGAAGGTAAGAGAAGACTCAAGGAGCATCTGAAGATGCTTTTAGCAGCTGAGCCCATCATATTGATAGTCAGAGAACCAAACGAAGAGTGAGTAGCCATCTAGTCCATCTTCTTGCCTGGGGCCATGTCCCACTTAAACCATGAGAAAAGATTAAGGACTCCTCACTTCCCATAACCCTGTGTTTTTTCAAAGGAGATCCCACAACTTCCCTGGGTTTGGTTCCAGAACTGACAATCTCACCTGTCAGAAATCATTTTGCATAGATAACCTGAACACTTAGAGGCTGAAATTTTCTTCTATATTTATTGGTTTAAAAAAAAAAAAAACACAGGTGGCATAATTGCCTCTGGCATAATTGTTCTTGGAGACTGTTAGGAAAATATTCAATTCTCATCCTAAAGCCATCTTCATGAACATTTGTAATCACTTTTATTCAGAAGATTTAATAACCTGTCTTCTGTACATTTGGCACTCTCAAATCCTCATTTTCTCATACGTGAGACCCTGAACATTACATAATGGCATACTGAGCCATTGTACCCTAGGGCATGCGGAGATGACTATGTAGACATGATAGCTTAGATTGTATTCCTCTTTAACCACCTGCAAGAATAACTTTTCTTAACTAGTAGGGATGCCAAACATTTTGCTGACAGTAACAGAAGTTAGAAGGGTGTGTATTGCCTTAAAAATTCCAGAGTGGAGGTTTGGTTGGTTCGGGGGTTAAGAGCCCTTGTTAAGGATTTAAGAGCCTCTTGCAGGGGACCTGGGTTCAGTTTTCTTCATCCGCACAGTGGTTCACACCATACATTATGGCAGTTCCAGGGTTTCGGACCCTCCTATTCTGGTCTGCATAGGCACCAGGTACATATGCAGTATACAAAACACTCATACACATACAGTAAAATCAAATAAAAATTAAAGGCTAAAGTTATAAATATTATTGCTAAAAGCTAATAGATTAATAGAAATAATTCTATAGAAATATGTCCATGACTATTTGTTTCTGAATTCTTACTCCCATGATGATCTTCCTTACTGTTCTGCTATTTAGTCTTCTATAGAGAGACAAGGGTAACTTTTGGTATCAAAAATTGCTGGATTCAGGTTTAAATGTAAGTGATCTCAGACATAAGTGGACTAAATGGGTGAATATATTCTAATTCCTGAGTTTCATTTATCTAACATTTTTACAAAGAGGGTAATTATATATGTAAATATAAGTATATGTAATTTATTATATATTCTATATATATCCTACTATATTTTTAGGACAAAGAATATTTCTTATTTATGTTTCATAGCTCTAGTACATAGCGCAACTAAAAACGTAGACTAACATTTACTAAATGTTTGAAATTTACACACTAAACTTATGTGTGTGGAAATATTTCATCAACTCTTGAGCTCAACATAACTTGAATTATTACCACTAATAATTTTAAAAGGCTCGGTATTAGCTATGGATTAAAAAAAAATTGTTGAAAAGAAGTTTGATTTGCTCTTGTTTCCAGGAGCATATATTATCCACTTGTTATGTGTCTTATAAAATCTTATCTAAAATGAGTTTTGCAAAATGAATAATCAGTGAGGCATGACTTCTATTTGAAGTTCAGTACACGGCCTTTTCTGATGAACCATCTGTGAATGACAAATTAACTGCTCAGCGTGATGGAGGCGATCCTTTGAAGGCAATCAAGTCACCCTAGTCCCATGTGAACAGAGTTTCCTGAACCATTTATGATTTTTAAGGTATCCATGTTCTGTGTACATTTCCCTGTGAGGGAGAGACAGTCATGGGTAAATGATAGATAGATCATCCAAAAGTTTAAAGTATACTGCTTTATTTATTATTAGCATAGCTGATATGCTTTTCTTTCTATGCAAGTCTTTCAAACACTTGGCCTTTATCCATGAAAAAAAAAATAGCCGAAGAGCCAGAGGAATATTACATATATTTTTATGTTAGTGACGTTAAAAAACAGCATTTATGAATAATGTCTTAGGTCTTTCTAAAGAGCCCCTTCTCTGGTTTTTTGTTTGTTTGTTTGTTTGTTTGTTTGTTTGTTTTGTTTTTCTTGGTTTGCAAATATTTGCTTCAAGATAAAAGATTTGGGGTCAAAGGGGCTCAAGTTGTCGTACCTCTGCCATGCAAGTAGATTCTTGGGAAAATTATTTAGTGTCTCCCACCTCAATTTTCCCTTCTGTAAATGAGAATTATGCTGTCTGTTCAGAAGATCCCTATGCAGTTGAGTCCTTGGTAACATCATTAATTCCTCTGCCTCTGTCTCCTTGTCCTTTTGACTGTCTTGTTGGTCGGAGTTGGCTGACTAATATGAAGTATATTAGTAAGCATTAATAAAGTAATAATAAAATATAATGAACCAGACTGTTTGGTGGACTGGAGAGACCCAGCAAGAAAGTGCTGAGACCCATTATCAAAACATTTTATTGCATTTCCTTCCAAGGGTGATATTGACTGCTTGATAATGACACAAAGCTGTACTAAATCCCTGAGAATGTGTTTCTTTTTGCAGAATTAAGTTTATAAAAAAGAATAAAGAACTTTAAAAATAATTAAAAAAAATTTTGATTACAGCCTGCCAAGACTAAATAAAAGAGAAAGAATTTTGGCAGGGAGTCAAGAGCAACCCTTTCATGAACCAGATAACCATTCTTTCCTGTACTGTTCTTGTCTCACCTCTCCAGGGAGAGGGTAGCAAGCTTGACCTTCACCTGCGTCCGTTCTGGGACTTAGGTGCTGTCCCTGGCCAGGGCATCCATGAGCTGTGTGCCTTTCCATATAAGGGAGAGAAAATCTGGTGTGTGGAGGGGGTTCCTTACTGGTTTGTTGATGCTCTCTAAGTGCAGCCTTAGAGGACATGGCCCTCAGGCCACCATACCTCTAGGGAGAAAAATAATTAGTTGTCACCATGTGAGCAAAAGACAAAAAGTTCTTTGCCTTTCACAGTTCTATTGTAGATGAAGACCTTGGTAACTTGTTTGGTAAACGTTTGTCCCTAAGCAGAAAGTAAAAACAACAACAATACAAAAGTAGAAATTACAAACAGGCTGAAATAGAGAAGCCCAAGCAGGAATTAGAGAGTTTTTAAAATAACAAATAAACGAATAGAAACCATAATAATTTGAAACCAGGCTGGTAATTGACTTTGCTAAATCAAATTTCAAAGATTGGAATCTGGATGTCTTAGGTTACTGCAGTCCCTCTTGAATTTGCCATACAGGAATATCATTCTTGGTAAGTTAATTTTGATGGAGCTGGGAGGTATAGATATTTGTGAATCTCCCACTTAAGATCTAAATTAGATCTCTTTATTTAGAATAAAAAATGTGTTTGAAAAGCATGTGGGTTTTTTTCCTCCAGGTTTCTGCACTTGAAAAAGGACTGTGTCTAATTATACACTCAGCCTAGAGTCACATTCTTGGCCGCAGCCGTGATAAATAAGCTTAATTCTCTCAACTAAAGCAAAATAACCTATAGCGGTTAACTCTATCATTTCAAATAACATTTGTTCTTATTGGTAGAGGCAATTAAAAAAAAATCAATCAGAGTCTCATAACATATTCATGCTTATTTATACAAAACACTTAAGAATGGTGTTTTTCACAATTAAAACTGACTTGAAATTCTACAGAAATGCCCCTAAACTGTAAGAACTGCCTCTTCTCACTTTCCTGCCAATGAGGAGCCATATAAATCTCAAAGAGGCTCTAGCCTGAATCTTAGTTTCTCTGTTCCTGTATATTCATTTTGTTTTTAAAAAGATCATTTAAAAAACAAACAAACAAAAAACCTTATTATAATAAAAAGAAACCAAATAATAAATGTACAGAAGAAACCCAGAATCCCCAACAACCTGGGATTTCTCCTGAGATTTACAAATTCACTAGCATCTAATTTGATGACAAAAGAGAAGACCCGACTACTTCATACTCTGGTTAAATTTGACTGTCATTTCACTGAAATAGAAACATGTTTCTGTTGCGTCGGAGAATGAGTACACTTGAACCAAACAAGCAAGTCATGGAAACAAATGCTTTTACTCTCTTGGTGAAGAGTTAGTTTTTGGTTTTTGGTTTCTGATTTTAAATCCAAGCCTATGACTAACACAAGAAAAATGTGAGTATAAATCAAGTTACCTGTAACTTTGTATTAATATACTATTAATATTTCTAATGTTTACTTGGACTCAGACGGTTGTCAAGCAAGTGGCTAACGTTCTGCAGTGCTCCCTGTTTCCTCCCCTAGAGAGTCTTGGGAATAAGGGCGTTTGTCTTTTGTTCTGTTTTGAATTTGGGTATATGTGTTTCACTGGGGATCTCAGAAAAGCTGAGTTAAAAGTCAGTCATATCTTGTCTGTCTGTGCACTGTGTGTGCAGAGCGTCTGGAAGTTGGACAAGGGCACTGGATGCCCTGCAATTGGAGATATGGCCAGTCATGAGGCACAAGACGCTCAGTGTGGATGCTGGGAACTGAACCCCTACAAGATCAGCAAGTGCTCTGAACCACTGAGCCATCTCTACAGCCCCAGACGTGTTTTCTTTTTTTTTTCTTCTTTTTTCATTATTTTTTTAAATTCACTTCACATTCTTGTTGTAGCCCCATTCCTCCTCCCCTCCCAGTTTCACCCTCCTCTTTTCCTCAGAAAAGGAGAGCTCCCTTTCCCATCCACTCCCCGCTCATCAAGTTACACCAGGACTGAGTGTGTTCTCTTCCCCTGTGGTCTAGCAAGGCAATCCCACCAGGAGAAAGTGATCAAAAAGCTGGCAAGTGAGTCTATGTCCAATGCAGTCCCCACTTCTCTTACTAGAGGACCTACATGAAGCCTAAACTGCCCAGCTGCTACATCTTTGTAGGGGGCCAAGTCCAGTTCATGCTTGGTCCTTGGTTGATGCTTCAGTCTCAACAAAGCTCCTCTGAGCCCTGGTTAGTTGACCCTGTTGGTCTTCTTGTGGCTCTCCTGTCACCTCCAGGTCCTTTTTCTTTCCTCCCACTTTTTCACAAGACGCCCTACACATCGCCCAATGATTGACTGTGAGTCTTGGGATCTGTTCTAAGGAGCTGCTGGGTAGTACCTCTGAGAGGAGAACTCTGTCAGGCTCCTTTCAGCAAATTTAGCACAGCTTCTTTCATGGTGTCAGTGGTTGGTACTCTCTGAAAGGGTGGGTCTTTGTTTGGGCCAAGCATTGTTTGGGCATTCCCTCAATCTCTGCTGTATCTGCTGTATCTTTATCCCTGCACATCTTGTAAGCAGGTTAAATTTTGAGTCTAAGTTTTTGTAGGTGGGTTGGTTTTCCCCTCCCTTCACTAGGAGACCAGTTAGTGGCTGTCCTCTTCAGTCTCTATGGCCTCTGCTACTAGGAGTGTCTGCATGAGTGCACCTCATATCCTCCCAGGAACCTACCCTGATGTGGTATAAAAAACACGCACTGAAGAGACCAGAAAACAGCTGGTGTAGAATTCTACATCGTACTCTCTATTCATTTCCAATACAAGTGACAATTTTTTTTATTTTTTTTCTGTTTATTAAAAAAAATCAATTTACAACATGGAAAGCTTATGAAAATAACAATAAAGTATAAAAACATCCATTGTATTTAATAAAAATACAGAGAATATTCAAAATAAAATGTCTATACTTTTGCTACAGGTATAATGATATCTTAGAAAAATCTACACTAGAAAAGTAAGGGACATGAAAGCCACAAGGAACCTAAGATTTACTTGTGGGTCTCCCTCTCCTCTCTACCCTTGCACAATGTTCTCTACTGCCTTTCATACTCTAGGCCTTTTAACCCATGTGACAGAAAACATGCCCAAAGAGCAGCATAGCATTAGAATTTGTGGCTCAGTGAGGTAAAAATCTTTCTTGAGATAGATTCGGGTGTTTTCTATACCTAGATTCTTTAGAAAGCATTACATGGGTTCACATTGTTTATCAAATAAACCACTTTCTGGGTATAGGCCAGGCTGGGATGGGAGGTTTTAGTTTCTGATGTATGAAAATAGTTGTGCCCACAGCACCCAAAGAGAGTAGGGGATTGGGTCAGGACAGGTGTTCCAATAATTCTACCTTTGAAACTTCTTAATTCCTCCACTGTGGAGTAATTTCTTGAATGCTTCAAGCATTTTTCTTCTTGTTACCCCATTATGGGAATTTTGTGAAGGTCAAATACAATTTAAAGAAGTTATGATTTTTATAATACATCTATTTCAAATTATATGAAAATGGATTCATGTTACTTTGGGCAGGTATAGTCCACTATTAGGTTAACATGCCCAAGAATTTATTGAAATTCAAATTGAAAAATTATTCATCTTGAGCCGTGTATTAAAACAGATAGGTTAAATACCAAAAATTTAATCTTGCTTGACCAATTGATATTTTACTATTAGTATCCATCCATAATTTAATTTTAGCAGTAAAAGCAACAATGGGTGGCAGATGCAAAGCCCTGTGTTGTTAAGAATGTTCCTCACCTTCATGCTGGAGTGATCTTTGTCAACTAGTGTTCAATTTGTTATGGGTTACAAACCTTGTCATTCTGTGACATCATCACTGCTAATAATTGTCCTATTTTGCATATGAAAAAGGAACCAAAAAGCCATTCATATGGTAAATAGTCCTGTCTTGTCAGATTTCAAATCCTGTTTCCTGAATGCCTGATGCCTCCCATGGAATTTTTTTGTATTCAGGTGTACTGACTGCTCATGTCTTCCCTGAAGAACTCATTTACACAGTAGTCCTTCCATTTGCCAGGGACTGTCTTCACACTAGTGGGGCAGAGAGGAAGGTCATCATATTGAGAGAACTGAACCAACAAAGGTTCCAGGAGTCAAGTGTTTATAAACTCTGAACTCCATGATACTGGGAGGTGAGTAGTGAGCACATGACTTTGGAATGATCAGTCAGACATAATCTCTTTCCCCAGAGGTATGCTTCCCTCTTCCCCTGAAATGCCCTCATACCAGGACAGCTTCTCTCAGGAATGCCTTTATGTTTCTCCATCCAAACCAAGTTCCCTCAAAGAAACTCTGAAAATTCTCTACAGGAAAGATGTGTAATTATGAGCTAGGCACAAATGGCCAACCAGATGGCTTCTGGCTACATGTTCTTGAGAAAACAGCAAAAAGCATTCTGTCTCTGAGCATTGGGCCTTGTCTTAGACTGTGCCAATGACCAAAGAATGGAAGTGTGTCTCCAGTCTCAGGATTCTATGCAGAAGAGGGGAGGAGATGGTAAGGGCCAGAGGTGGGAAAAGACATGGAGGAAACAGCATCTGATACACATATAAGGAACAGATTGTCTGGTTTGAACCTATACAGGTTTTATGTGTGCTGTCCAAGACTGAATACACTTTGTGTTATTCAGCAATGTTTGTACTCACAGAAATTCAGGAAACTGTATTTTTCTCTATACCGGTAAATAGTAATATCTCTGGTAAGGTGTTATTATAAAATAAACTCTTTACTTCATAAAGAGTTAAGATATGGCTTATTTTGTTTTAATGTCACTCATTCCTAGTCGTGTTGTTTCTTCATTGTCTATGAACATATTTTTATACTTTTCATATCACCATTCCCTACTCCTAATGTGTACCTTCATAATGGGGTTGTTGCAATATTTGTTGATTGAAACTCATAAAAATTAGATGTCTTAATGTGACTTAAAGTGTTATCCTCATGCATTTAGGAGCTGGTCCCCTACTATTTACACAGATGGCATTTTGCTGCTATTGGTAACTATAGGTCACTGAGAATACAAATTAATTTTCCACAAAACATGACAAGCTCTTTCGAGCCAATGAAAAACATTTCAAAACAGAAACTTCTTGTCTGATCACAGTTTATTTAACTCTATCTTGTAACTGGCAATAATCTCAGAAGTGGGATCAAGTTTGATGAACTTTCTGAAAGGTTTTTAAGTTACTAGGAAATAAAACCTGCTTAATTTCTCACATGTACAAAGGGGAGACAAGAATAACCACTATTTTAGGATGTAATGCAGCCCCAGTTAAAATGGTGAGTCACCGCCAGCAGCAGTCCTAATGACAGAGGAATCTGTTTAGTGCCATTCTCTAAGCTTCACACATGAAGCCAGGCAGAAATTATATAATTATTCCTCCTGGGTGGATCTTCTTATTGGCTTGTAATTACTAAATACGCCTTGAGTATTTTCATATCCTGAAATTAAGTCTTCAGAACTGCGTAACGAACCATGAGGTTTGATCTCATGTTGTTTATCATCTTATATTTGATTTTTACCAATTATTATGTAGCTTCCAAAGTGCTAAAATGTGACCTTTCTATCTTCTGGATGACTCAATTACTTAGACAAATCTTAAATAAATCCCAAGGGAAACCTCTTATTTGTACAATGACATGGTGTACTTTCCACTGCATTCAATGGCTTCCTGTGCAACTTATGCATCTTCTTGATGTTCCATGTTTTCTATGTGTGCTTGACTTAATATTTCTGGTCATTTTTGGAACACTGCTCATAAAGGCACCAAATTGTCATAGGTTTGTCTTACAGAAAACTTGAGGAGCGAACGACAGCTCTCTTACATAAATCAGTATTATCTATACTATCTGATTTTACTTTCCCCTTCTACCTATGTCCCAACCAGCAACTTAGTTGACTGTATGTGTGTCAAAAAATGAAGACTAACTAGGTGGGATACCCCTAGATTTCATGATCTACTGGCTATAAATATCACTTATTCTAGCCAGGTATTTGAGAGGTGGAGTTCAAGGCACTAGTGTGTGCTTAGGCACTTAAAGAATCTCCTAAGATGGTTATACAGGTAACAACAAGAAAAGCTACCGTAACTCTGTTCAGGCAGTTCTCATTCTTTTGTAGCTCATCAATATAGAAAATCTAGGTCCTGCTTTAACCGAAAAGTTAATTGTTCTAATAAACCTCCTAATTGCCTATAACATACATTTTGCTCTTCCAAAGATACATAAATATTACAAGTTGAGATTCAATTTCCATTTTGTTTAATGGACCTCAAGGAATGGGTCAGTGAAATAATGTTGGAAAGATATTAATGTATTAGCTATCACTTAAAATCACTTAAATCCAGTAAGTGTTAGATTGGTATCATCTCATTGAATTCTTATAGAAGCATTTTTGAGGCACATAACGTTTCTATTTTCAGATGGAAAATGCAAATTCACGGGACAGATTCGCATGTAGTATGCGGCAGTCCAGAGCTATGACCCTAGTAAGCATGTTCTAACCCTCTAGAATTTCAGGATCTCCCACCAGCACCTGGTGATGTTCAATAACATGCTGGGATATGATTTATTAGGCCTGTGACAGACCACCATGTAAGGTTTATCTCTATCTTTTTTATTTGTTTTTTATGGGTAATAGTCTTCAGAGCTGATGGTTTCTTCTTATACAGCAATCTGCATATAAGGAACTGCTAGCCCATACTTTTCCAAGAAAGAATACTGTATGTTGTATTCTTCATGTTTCTTGTGGCACCATGAATCCAATTCTATTTCTTATTGAAATTATTATTTATTGATCTTCTACTTCAATCTGGAGTATGCTTTTTTTTAACTTCGTTATAACATGAAGATTCAATTTCCAAGTACTTGCACAATTTGCTCAAGGCTATAGCCTATCTTATGGAGTACAGCATGGGTTCCTGCTCATGCTGTTTGTGCATATTTTTCTCTCATGCATTTGCTTGTACATTTACAGCAGCTACCATCTGTACTGCAGTGTATTCTGCCAGGGCAATTGTGCTGTTCTTTGTGCCCATGGTCTTTTTCTTTCTCAGGCCAATCATATCCATCACTGTTTCAGTCACACTCTTTATTTTCAAGCAACAGAAACCAATCCCAATTATCTCTGAAAACTTGTCATTTATAAGCATGATACAGGATAACCCATACAATCAATAGGGTCCTATCAAAGCAGTTTTGGCAGGCACATAGAAGCAAGGAACATTAGGCACCTGCCAGGACTATGGCCAAGGTCCTATCTCACTCCGAGGCTGCTTCTGGGAGTCATGCAACAGCTGTTGCCATGACTCCTTCTATTCCTGCTCCTGGTGATAAGACCATAAATGGCTATGCAGGTCTCACTTTCCAGAACTTAATGCATTAGCCTTTTGCCCTCAGACAGCTGTACCCAAGAAACTCAAGTGAGGCTCCTAGGGTTGAGCAGGAGTGGCATGTCAGAAGAAGAATACACACAGGAGGGGCGGGCCCAAAGCTTTTGTCTTGTAATTGTGTTTCATGATGACAGAGCACCAGCCGTAGCATATGACAATCTTCAAGGATATAAGGGATACGTAAAGCAACCTGTACCCAGGATTCTTGGCATCACGCATGGTATAAACATGATATTGCATGGTCTTGTAAGACTCAGACAGTGGCCATATCTACTTAGTTGTGCAGAAGCCATACCTCCTACAGGACATCCAAGAGCATAGTCCCCAAAAACTCTGGATGGTACTCTGTGTTTAAACACTCACTACATCCGCCTTTATCCCCACCCCCTTCTTTCTAATTCACCGAGGAAATAGGAAGACGGCCCATGGACTGTCAGTTGTTAATATCTCCCTCAAATACTCCTCATGCCTGCGGATGAATTTTCTATACTTCTATCAAGGGCCAACTAAATAAAAATGTTGTATATTGCAGTAGATAATGCTAGCTTATTAATAGTAAACAAATTATCACTGTCTGAAGTTCTGTGAATGCAATGTCTCATTTGATCCTCTTGATAACATTGCATATAGCTACTTCAGCTTCCTTTGATTTTTTTTTTTTTTAAATAAAGTTTCCATAAGCTCTCTTAGGGGAACCAAGCAAGTTGTCTGATGTTCTACAAGCATTAATGTAACATTATAGTAGAACAGGGCTTATAAGCCTGTAATTTTACTCACACCTTACGGTGTTCTGGGGTGTGTCACAGAGAACAACACTGTTGTTCAGGCAGCCCATCATTTCAATTACGTGAGGATGTTCCAGCTGCATTTCAGTTTATGGACATTCTTACAGGTGGAAAACCCAAATCTTCATCCGTGATCCTATCCATCCATCCGTGATCCATCCGTGTATCTAATCCCAAGATCCCAAGTACATTGCAATGTCATGCACCTGGCTTGCCTTCAAGACTCAGAGTACTCAAAGCCACTGCAAGAGGATGTCTCAGATTCCCTCAATATTTTTTCCTGTACCTTTTATGTAGCAGCACCTACAACCCACAGCTAGTCTCTTCTTTCGGGAAAAGATAGTAGTAAAATGCATCTCATGAGGTTCAGCTCCTGAGAAAACTTAAATTTCTCTTTCTCACTGTCCTCCAGGTTCCTTTTCTTATTTCAGAATCTTATATCATAGACTCTTTCTCTAGCAATAATAAACCTTTGACTCCTCTTTTGACCACTTATAATCTAAGGAAAGACCCTGTGGGCTTAGATTTTCATTACTTGTTTGTCTTCTAACTTACTTCCCATTTTTGGCTACATAAATGCACACACACATACACATATCTACATATGTATGTATAAATAAGTCCATATACTATTAAGCCTCAAGTCCCATCCAACGTTTGTCTTAAGTCACCTTTAACTCTTCTGATATTTGTTGTTTGCAGATCTGACAGCCATTTCGGTCAGTGTTTTATCTTTCCTGTATACCTCTGGCATTTCAAGCATGTATGGGATGGGGTGGAGGTATGTGTGGCTGTGCATACAAGAATGGGGATGGGTGTGTGACACCTCCAGATAGGAATGTCAGGCCTTTCCCTTGATCGCTTGCACCTTATGTTTTTGAAACAGGGTTTTTCTTTGTTTGTTTGGTTGGTTTTGTTTTGTTGGTTGGTTGACCTGGGGTTCACTGATTGGATATACTAGCCAATCTGTGAGTCCCCTGAGTCATTCTGTCTCTGTCTACCGGCACTGGGAACAAACATCCCAGTGGCATGCCTGGCTCTTTGTATGGGTTCTGGGGATCCCAACTCAGTTCCTAACGCTTGCACAATGAGCACATTGCCGATGGAGCCATTTCCCTACCTCCTTCATACTTTTGTTTTATAAAAAATAGAAAGCTGTAATTGAGTACCGTGATATTTTTATTTATTACTGCAAGACCATGCAAGCACTCAAGAGTCTTTTGAACCGACATCATGCCATTTGTGCATTTTTTTTTTCTTTCAGCATCTCCCCTCTGAAGCTTGACTATATGAACAAGCACTGACTGTATATATTAGGACTCCTTTTCTTTTTTCTTTTCTTCACAGAGGACACATTTATATCTGGAATTCCCTGTGTTCATTTAATTTTGGATCCTTGTGGCTTTTGGCTCAAATGTATACTTATATTTCCCTCTTCTCACTCAATTCTGCATCACATTTACCCCGCTGGTTATTTTTGAGATATAAACAAGAATTATCTATTGTCCCATTCTATTTATTTATTTTTTTCACCCCCCATCTTGTGTGTGTGTGTGTGTCTCGTATATGTGCAGGTGTCTGTGAAGGCAAGAAAGCGGGTGTCATATTTCGTGGAGCTAGAATTGAAGACAATTGGAAGCTGTCCAACATGGGTTCTGGAATGAGTCTCAAATTCTCTGCAAGAGCAGTACACATTTGAAACTGCTGAGCCATCCTTTCAGCCCCTAATTGTCTCATTCTTAAAACATACATATGATTCCATGATTCCCTATCACTCTCAGGAGAAAAGTTTTAAGCAATTACCGTGATCTATCATTTACTGCTGCTTGTCTTTCCAGACACTTCTTCCAGCTGTACAACTAACTACCTGCATTTTTCTGTATAAAAATATTTCTGTCAAAAATGAAATTGCCACCCAAAACATCCCTGTGGCGAGAGACATACTATTATCTGGGGAATAAGACAATGGAAGCTGGGCCTGGAGAGACAACTCAGCAGTCAAGAACACTGGCTCCTCTTCCAGAAGACCTGGGCTCTACTTCCAGAACCTATATGGCAGCTCACAACAATCAGTTCTAGGTCATCTCACTCCTTCTTCTGAGGGCACAAGGCATAGAGGCGGTACAAACACATGCATGCAAAACACTTGTACACATAAATAAGCAAATAAGCATATCAATCAATTAGTCGATCAAATTTCCTTTTTGTTAAGTGGTAATGTTTCTTTGATTCTTGGTCTGTGTAGTTTCTCCTCACTCCAAGGCTTCAGCACACATTTAGAATTAGTCCCATGTTTAAACTGTTAGTGAAGAAAAATTCTGACTGTCATAAAATTCAAAGGTACATTCAGATCATTTATTCATCCCAACATTCCTTTCAAAGTGTCTTCTTAACTTTCAGCAGTTTTTGCAGGGGCAAGAGGCAGTAGCATTTTTAAAAGTTACAGAGACGAGGGATTTGAAGGTGAACACCTATTTGCTGGGTACATATGACTGGTGAGGTATTGGATGGAATAGTTATACACATATTATCATATAAATTCTAAAAATCCATTAGATATTTATGTCTTAAAAACCACAGGGTCCTATATTTGATGAAAAAAAAATGTCTCATTTAATCTGAACATCAATCTTATTGTTTTACAAATCAAAAAATAGGTAGATTTGGGAGATTATTCAGCCCAAATTTAAGCGGCAGAAGCAGGATTGGGGCATAGTCTGAATAACTGCAAACATTGCACAATGTAAACACTGCTTTGGATTTTTAATTAATATCTACTGTTGGGGTCCCAAACAGTCTTAACTGACTAGAAAGTTCATGGAAAACTAGATGAAACTGAAGATGATTGTCCTATCACATAACCAGGTTTGAAGGAGCAAGTTCCAGAGGAGACTCCAGTGAAGCTTTGGACATACCTCCAAGAGTCTGACAAGAAGGAGTACGAGGGAGATAGAGGCTGAAAATGAACAGGGCACTACGGGAATGTAAAGGAAGGAGTCTAGACTTTAGTGACATGAAAAGAAACTTGCTGAGACAGGTAAGGGGATGTTTTCAAAGGGAGGCAATGGGGTTTTGACAAGCAGCTAGAGCTAGAAGATGGAAATCCCAGTACAGACAGGTCGCAGAGGCCTCAGACATCTCACAAGTTGCGGGTCATAGGCAGCCAGTCCGTGAAAAGCTTATAACAAAAACTAATGCCAGCAAATATTCACTGAGGGCAAATCATTTTGACAGGCAGTGACTTTTAGAGGATAATACACTGGTCAACATCGTAACGCTGGGAGATGCTATTAGGAGACGAGAGAGCTAGCAGCAGCAGTGTGAAGAATCTTGGACTTGGCAGTGGAAGTTCTAGTTTCTGGTTATGCCTCACTAGAAAGAGGAAGAATTTCATTCCTGTAGATCTGTGGCTTCACACAGCGAAGATTAACATGGAGGTTTGAAGAGGTGTGAGATGCAATCTATCCTGGTTAGCAGGGCAGGGAGGTCGGGAAGCATGATTTTTGTTGTTGTGGGTGGTGGTGTTTGTATTTTTGTTTGATTGTTTGTTTTACTTTGCATACTGATTGCAGCTTCTCCTCCCACCTCTCCTCAAAGTCTCTCCTTCTCATCTCCCCTCCCCACCTCACCTGCCCCTCCTCCCTGTCCTGGTTATTTGCTTGTGAAATTGCACTTTATCTACCACAGAACAGATAGAAATTTCTGTTAAGGTTAGGCTGGTCAGTTTCATAGTATTTCTCTGTCTCCTTTCATCTACTTAACATCTTCCTTAGCCCTGTGAACATTGCATCTTAAAAGTAGAAATGAAAAGGTGACAGAGTACAAAACTATGTCCCCATCTCATATGGTACTAAGCTGGGACAAGGCCTGAAAGATCAAAGCCAACATTCTAGCTAGTGAAGTGCACACACACACACACACACACACACACACACTAGCATGGCATTAGATATGAGACTGGAGACGTAAAGGCTTGTAGATTACACTCCTAAAACTAGTAATGCTTGCACAGCTCTGAAGTGTGTCTACAATGTTATTAAGTAATCATATCAAAAGATAACAAAAGAAAGAAGGTGAGGAATGAAGTACAAACTGAGCATCCCTAATGAGAAACTCCGAAAACCTTGGGAATCTTTGAATCAAGTAAATTCTATGCAAGCATTCCAAAAACTGAAAGGCATCGAATCTCAAACCCTTTTAGCCCCAAGCATGCCACTTGACTTGTATGTAGGATAGTTAAATTTATGAGTCTCTTAGCATGGCTCTCCAGGCATGCTATTTGATTAAATACTGCCCAGGATAGATCTGTGATGGTATTTCTGGTTGAGATTAACATTTTTTCTTGGTTGCTTGAGTGAAGCATTTTATCATTCCCTCCAATATAGGCCAGCTTCATTTCCTGTTGGTTCTATTCCTTTTGAGAATCCAGACTAATAGAGTACATTTTTTAATTAGAAAAATTATTCTTGTTTATTCCCAGTAGAATTGGGATTTTGTAGCAAGTGATTGCAGTCGTGTTATAAAAATGGCACCACTAAACATTGTTATGAATATTCAACTACATTTGTGAATTATTTGTGTGACATCAGTTGAGTCCATTTCTAATATGTTGATCCAATAACTTTTAAAAATACATTTTATCAAATGTGCATCATGTCATTAGACACAGGGAGCATTTTGGGTATGATCTTATTGCCCTAAAATATATGGGAAAAAAATGTCTCAGAGAATTGATTTTTAGTTAAGGACAAAATTTGATGCATTTACTTCCAAAGTAGCTGGTTCCTGGTAAACAAGAAAAGAAAGGAAAAGCAAGGCCGAATAAACAAACTCTTTTTGACAAAGAAAAGACATGGCTATTTGTAGAAGATTCTGTTGGAAAAAAAAAAAAAGAAGATTGTGTTGGGATCAATCGAATCACTGATGTGCCCAGTTCCTTTCAGATGTGACTGTTATTTTCTGGGTATCACGTTCTCAGCTTCAGGATTATTTGATTGAATAATAAGGCGAGTTGAAGAGAAATAATGCCTTTAGACTCCCGTCCCAGCTGTAAATTCCTTGTTTTTGCGTGCCTTCCTCCTTCATCAACTCCAAATGTTATTTTCCCAACCTGAAACTGAGAGCTGGCCATTGAGCTCAAGATGAAGATACCAGGGAAGGTTGTTCTTTGCTTTCCTTTCTCAGTCTCTGCCTGAGTATGTCATCCTATCCACATTTAGTCTGAGAGCATTCATTTTTGAAGGTTAGGAGAAGCTCTTACACCTGTTTGCTCCAACATTGTTGCATTCATCGATCAGGCAGTGACCAGAAAGCACATCTACCTGGGATGTGAATGGCAGTTGATAGTGTTGTTCACAGGTTAAAATATTAAAAATTATAGAATTAATAAGGGATTCCAAAATGTCCAAAGACTTCTGGAGAATGATTACTACTGGTAGTCGTGAAGATGGCTAATGTGGCATAGGATACAGTGGCTTCAGGATCTCAGTGCCAAGCAATCAGGACCAAGAAAACAACTGTGCTGATTTATTTCTCCTCTCTCTGGATAGCATCTCCATAACCATCATTGGTCACCTAGACAACAAAAAATGGCATGGGATGGATTGAAGGGTGAGGTTAGAGAGTGGCAATGGAGAGCAATCAACAGGATTTATAGGATTTAAATTGCTTAGACTGTTAATTTTATCAGCTTTACATTTATTATTGAAATATTATTTAATCAAAATCTTCATTTCTCTGTGGAATCCTAGGTTTGGTCCTATAATTCCTATTCATTATCTACAAATATTACCAATCCTGAAGGTACAGTTGGGATCTTCCAAACAATATATCACTTATTCGTTACTATGATATTGAGACTATTTAAACTCTATTTTACGTTGAAAGAGAAGAAGAACTGAAGCTGTGAATGAAATAAGACCTCCTCAGGTTCTTATTACTGGTAAATATTCCCAATCCATTTGCATTTTCACAGACGCCCTTAAGCATGGATGTACTGGGTGGGAGCTCTATATACCCATTTACCATCCATCATCTTTTCTCTAAATCCTTCCAAAGGGTATTCTGCAATACGGGATTGATTGAGAGTTAAGTGACTGAGTACCCAGCCTTACCCCTTATGTGAGCTGAGCAAGGTCCATTAGCTCTTTGAGCCCAATGGTAACTTAAAGATGATATCCTGATCATAAACTTAATTTTAAAATCAATGAGATTGCAGTTCAGATGCCTTGTGGAGTTTTCTTTCCTAAATCTTGACCCTGTCTCAGTCTACCTCCAGGGGTGTGTAAAGTGTAGGTAACTAGCCACTGGGTCACTCCGGATTCCAAAGGTCCACCCCAACTTTCTACAGACTTAAAAGTGGGGCGAACACTTCTGGTTGTGTTTTTAGCACGACTAATGCCAACATACTGTGTAGTTTCCAGAATCAGGAAAAGAGGATGTTTGACACATCTTATTTAGTGTGCTTGGTCAATTTGTGGAAGCAATAGACTTTTCCAAAACTAAATTTTGACCAACTCTCCCCTCGATGAATCTATTCTCTTAGTCTCCCGTTTTCAAATTTTATTTCCACCCTCAACTGCAATGGTACACTTTTTTTCAAAATACAACCAGTAATTGGGCTATAAAGTCAGAACATAGACAAAAGAACATAGACAAAGGGACAGGCTCTAATTCCTCTGTCATGGCCCATATAAGGAAACCATGAGGGAGAAATTGCATTTCAGTCTTCTGTGTAGCAGGCCTCTAGCAGATACAGCAATTATATTTGCTGAGTAAATCTATTTTGTTGACTATTTCATAACCCCATTGTGTGGTTATTTCATAACCCCATTTAAATCTCTTAGTATTTAAATCCTATTTAAATCCTAAGCATCATTACTAGTACTATGTATATACAGTCATTTATTAAATGGGCTTTTGAATTAATTTAAGACCATTAAACATAATTCATAACTTTTCTGGGTGTAGCATTTGACCTTAAAGGATGGCTAAGATTTGAAGGACAGGAAAGCACTGATAGCTAAGTGATGAAACAGTGGAAAACACACAGGTGCTAAAAACCTGAATTATACAAAAGGAGCTGGGGAAAGTCTGTTTAGCGGTTGGTTAGCTTTTTAATTAATAAATTAATTTTACTTCCTGATGGCAGTTCCCCTTTCTTCTCTCCTCCTAGCCCCCCTCCCCTCTTCTCTTCCATCATCTACTCCTCCTCCGCCTCCTCCCTCCAACTCCCTTCAGAAAAGAGCAGACCTCCCATGGATATCAACCAGCCCGGGAATGTCAAGTGGCAGCAGGACTAAGTGCATCAAATCCTGTTAAGGCTCCACAGGGCAACCCAGGAGGAGGAAAGGGTCCCAAAGGCAGGCAATTTAGATGGGTAATGGGAAAACACTGAACAGTGTTGATGAAGGGACTGGCTTCTTTACATGATATTATAGGAAGACTAAGTAGGCGATAGTTCACCAGCTCCATAAAAGTAAAAGCAAGGAGAACACTAAAGGAAGCAACATGATCTTTACCCGGGAAGAATCTTGGTGCCTTTGTCAGGCTTGTGGGCCTTAATTGGGGTTTCACTGTCAAGTGCATGAATCATACAGGAAGAGGCAGTGCCCATCAAAACTGCAACTCTGATGATCAGACTGAGGAAAAGGGTGAACCTTGGTTACAATCAGTCATAGTCTCTGTCTCTCTTGTCTGTCTCTGTTTCTATGTATCGCTGCCTTTCTCCCTCTATTCTTCCTTCTCTTATCTTTACCATAGAAAGGAAAAATGTGGGCAAAGGCTCACTGGCAAAACTTTGAGCTCAGTAATTACTGCTCTTCCTTCTCCTTGATCATCCTCTGTTTTCACAATGTTATGTTCTTCATAGATGAGAAATCTTTTCCAACATCAGTGTTCACCATCAACTCTTGGCCCAGCAAATCTTAATCATTCCATGACCCTTCTAGGAATTCTTCCTTGCTTTTCAGGAAATGTGACCTTGACAGAAATCTGTTGTCAGAGTTTTGTGTGTGTCCTGTAATATTCTCAAGAGCAGAAATGTTATTTATCTATCTTAGCACCTTTAACATATTAATAGGGTGCATGTTTGACATAATAAAATAAAGTAAATCTTGGTTGAACAGTGCACAGTCACAGAGATAGCAGTAGACATCTATTTTTTTTAAAGCTCTTTATTAATTTTTAACTGTGAAGATCAAATCCTGTATTTTCTCTTTTGAACCAAAAACAGCCACTGTTAAGTGGACTGACTCTTTTTTTTTCAGGCTGTAGAAAGCTGGAGGCATGGCTTTTTTGCTTCTCAGCATTTGGTATTGATGGATGGAATAGCAAAGTTTAGAAGGCATGCAGCTCAGAATTGCTACACGAGTTTATTTTTAAAATCTCTAAAATATATGTCTTGATAAAAGCCAAGTAGTTCTTCCTAGGAGCCCATCTCAGAGGCAGATGTATAAGCACTAGTGCTTGGCAATACGAATGCCATTTTGCTAAATGGGCATGCATCATAGCGCAGTCTAAATACCTGTTTGTGCCCATAGACTATTGGTGCTCTCAGCCTTGGTCAGAGAATCTTCTTTTCGCAGTGGGTGACAGTTGATGTAGAGAAACACAGCTGGTCAAGGTGCTGAGGGTAAATTACTGTTGAGTGCTCAGCCCAAAGGGAGACATCCATATCAACCTTTCCAGGGCACAACAAACATTGTGGAAGTTGGGAGGGGTTAAGACAAATTTACGAGTCAGAAGATAGAAAGAAATGCTGTGACATTCTGTCTTCTGGGGCTGACAGAGCTGCTGTAATCATGGTCTCATTGCAGCTGCACAAGATCTACACAAGACTGGACCCATCAACATCCCGTCATGGATGAGGGTAGGGCTCCTAAGGCCCCACATCTCTCTGAGGATCTAGAGGCAGCTAACGGTTCTAAGAGATGAAGTGAGAGACTTCCAGGTGCCTGGTGCAGCAGCATCCTCTCATGCAGCATGCAACTGAGGAGCTTCTGAAGTACATGCTACTTGTAAAAACTGATTATTAGAACTTCAAAGTAGCCCTGTATGATGTGTGTGTGCGTGTGTGTGTGTGTGTGTGTGTGTGTGCGCGTGCGCGCGCGTGCTAAGATAGATGGCCATGGTGGGGTCTTTTGCATTATAAATTGCTCTTCCAAGTGGCTGGCATGTTTTTATACATGATTTATACTTCCCCTCATACTAGGAAGCTGCCTTTGCTCCTGCTGCTCTTCTTAATGCCACAAGCATGAATTTACTATAACTAATATGGCAAATGCAGAGCTTTAGAAATGTGTCCAAAACTTCTTGCCAAGAGCTTTCAGGAGCTGGTCAGTAGCAACTACTGGAAAGATGCTTCCTTGAAGGAAAAGAAGTCGAAAATGTTACCCAGGCACCGAGGAAAGCCATGGTGTTGATATTTTCATTGAATTTCCTAAGCAAGTTTTGGAGTCAAAAGTATCAAGCAGCCATATAACTTTACTGCCATTCATAGTAGCACCGCCAATATTTACATGTCTCTTAGCATACTTGGTTCAGTTTGACTTCTTACAGCAGATGTTAACTTTGCCTAACATATGCAGAGGAAAATTTATTGAAATGTTATTGAGTGTCCTAAAAGGCATTGCAAGCCCAGAAACAAGCTTAACGTAGGTAGTAACCAAGGTGGGCCTAGAGATGAGTCAGGCTTTACAGACAGTCTCCACCCAGAACCACCTGAGAAGGGATGATCTTGTTGGTATCAAGAGGGGCTCTGGCACCCTTTGTCTCTTGCTCTTTTCAGCAGGCATTTAATTCCCAGGACTGGCCAGCTCATTTGATCTAGATGGGATAATATACAGGCCCCTTTTCTGGTCTTGCAGGACCTCATTAGCCATTATGTCAGATGATTTTAACAGGAAAAGAAAATTTGCTTAAGGCAAAAATTCTGATATCATTAAAGTGGAAAATGAGTGCTTGGGAACCAAAAAATAAATCCTGTGGACTTTATTTTCCATACAAATATGGAAAACATTTTCTAACCTTTAGCAGCCCTGTGACACACACAGGTAATATTATAACTGTTTTATAGGTTAGGTAATTTAAAATTTCATATATCAGATGAGCCTCTCCCAAATGATACAACAATTAAATGATAATAATGTTCAAGACCAACTCTCCTGTCTCATGATTTATGTTTCTATATTATATGCTCTCCTGGTCCATCTTTCCCCTTCCTCTTTCTGCTCCCCTCAGCCTCTGCCATCATCACTCTCCTTTCCGTTTTCAGAGTCAGAACAGCAACAAACAAACATGGCTGGAGAAAACCCTGACCACACTGCTCAGGTTCATCCAGGCTCAGTGACCACAGGCCTTAGACAAATAGCCAGGTTCCCTTCAGTGTTACTGTATGCCAATTCACCATCCTCTGTCTCCAAAACAACTATTTTAGAGCTTTCCAATTTTTTTTAGCTCCCTCCAAATATGTTCACTTGCCAAGCTCTCACTCAAAAACTAGAATAAGTCACAAGACAACTAATATGTATGTCACAAAATCTTCCAAAGTATCCGCTGCACACATTTCTTTTCACCACCTGCATCTGTCGCTTCTTTCATTTTGATCATCAGTCTCTCTTTCTCTGTGTGTATGTAACATTAAAGAACCTCAGTGAACTTCACCACCTTAATTTACTGTTCCATGTCTAGCCTTCATTTCACCACAAAGTTCTTTGAAAGATTGTGTGTATATTTCTCTGCCTCCTATTTTTGTGCAGTGAGTAACAGGTTGGGCAAAATTCTCAGCCCAGGAGCCTTCATTCAGGAGCGCACAAATAAACCGATAAGGAGTTATACATAGTGGCTAGTACAATAGCATCAATAATATGATGTCATGTGGACCGTTCACACAGCCGTGGTGCTATTGACTGGGAAGACAAGGAGGGTTTTCCTGAGGCGCTGATGTTCACTCAGAGGCTTTAAGATTTAAACAAGCAACCCTGGGAAGAAGCGTGGAGGGGTATCTAATAGAACCCACAGCGGGAACAGTTTGATTTATTTAAGAACAGAAATATAAACACGGGTAGGACGGATGGTGGTGTAAAATGAGACCAGAGAGGCAGCACAGACAGTATCATGAAGACCCACACAACACTGTAGTAAGAGTGTTGGACTTTTTCTGGTTGTGCTTTTTGCTCGCAGGTAACACTTTTGTAGACATCATCAGTATTGACTTTTCCCTTCAATGCTTTGAAAAGGCCTCCAACCAAATGGCTCTGTGTTAACTACTGTCACTACGTCTTTGAATTCTCTTAGCTCACTTTGGTACCGTTACAGTAGCACGCTCATTGCTATTCTAATAGGGCAGATGTGTCCAGGTGTGTGGCCCCTGTTGCTTCCTCAGCCTGATATTCAAATGTCCAGGTTATCCGGGGTATCTGCTTTGCTAGCCTGACTGTCATGTTTAAATTTAAATTATCCTGGTGCTACCTGCCCCCCCCACTTCTCCTTTCCTTCTTTTTTTCCCCCTCTTCTTCCATCATGCCGTGTTCCCTGTGGTGGCAGCAGCAGATCTGTTTCTGTTCAAATTGGTTGCTTCTTATGGGAGGCACCACAGTGGCTGAAGCCAGTGTCTCTGAAGTCAGCTTTTCCATCTAATAAAGATCCACTGGTCACCTAGCTGCATTGTCAGCACACTGACTCCGCTAGGGTTGTTTCGGACTGCAACAGACACTGACTGCCCTGCTGCAGTGACAAGGCAATGAAGGCTGCATTTGTCTACGACAACAGGAATCCCAGGGGTAGGTGGTCTAAGACTTTATGTCACTCAGTGCTGTCACCAATCTGTGGTGAAAAGGTTAAACATCTTTTCATTTTCCTCTGTCCTTCCGGCACTCAGCTCAGTGTTGAATTATTGCCACTGGGGACTAGAAATCAAAGGATAAAAAAAAAAAGGTGAAAGAATTCCTCATATTAAAGTTTGTTTTCTATATGGGGAACCATCTATAATGGGCTTTTTTGAGCTTATGGTATAAGTACATTATTCTCCCCTTCCCTTTCATCTCCTGAAAGCTCCTATATATTCCTCCTTTGATTATTTTCAAATTCATGGCCTCTGTAATTAGATGTTGCTACATACATTTTTGTAGAACTTGCCCAGTCTGCATAATGTTGCTTATTTGTGTGTGTGCTTCAGGACTGACAATTTGATATGATATAACCAGTGGGTGTGGCTGTCCCAGAGAAAACCATTTCTCCCATCCTCAGCACACCTTAGTTCCCTGTAGTTCTGTGTAGAGTCAAGGCTTCAAGGTCTTACCCCTCTGCCCGCATTAGCCATCCTGTTCGGCTCATGTTTATACAGTCATGTTGATGAGACTTATGAATCTCTCCTCTGACATTTCTAGAAGACACAGTCTCACAGAAAATGTCCTGATCCTCTGTCTCTTACACCATGTTTACCTCCTCTTCTGTAGTGAGCCATAGGTGTGGGAGTTGCTTTACACATGTATTCCTGGGGGCTGGGCTTTACTCCATATTTTATTCGGGTGTGGTTTTCTGCAACTGCCTCTGTCTCTTTCAAAGAGAAGTTTCATTGATGGGGTGAGGACCACACTTACCGTGGGGACAAGAACAAATATTTAGAACATGATTACGCTAGTTTAGTGGAGTGGCAAGTTGTAGCTTCTTCCAAAAGATCCAGCTTAACTAGTGCCAGGTAGTTGGCTAGGTTTCCTGTACCAGACATGATTAGCCTCATGTGGCGCAGCCTTACCTCCAATTAGACCGTTGTTGGTTGCAGTCATTCCAGGATATGTGCTCATATGGAAGGATAGGAGCTAGGAGCCTCCAATGAGAGAGAAGTTCATTATTTGTCTTTCTGAATCTGTGTTACTTCAAATTCAATATGATTTTTTTAGCTCCATCAATTAACCTGTAAGTTTCGTAATTTCACTGTTCTTAATGATAAATGAATATTTCATACTATATATATATATATATATACTCAGTTTTCATTATTTATTCATTGGTTGAAGGACACTTAGATTGTTTCTATTTTCTAGCTATTGTAAACAAAGCGCCAATGAACATGGTTGAGCAAGTATCCACAGAGTAGGATATTCAGCCCCTTGGACATATGCCAAGGAGGGGTTGAGCTAGGTCATATGGCAGACTGGTTTCCAGCTTTTTGAAAATTCCCTACTCAGATTTGCAGAGTGACTGGACCAGTTTGCAGTTCCATCAGCAGTGAACGAGAGTTCCCTTTTCCCCACATCCCTTCCAGCATTTGTTGTATGTTGTTTTGTTGATTTTTGCCATTGTGACCTGGGTAAGGTGGATTCTCAAAGTTGTTTTGATTTGTAGTTCCCGATTTGTTTAGAAACAATTTTGAGAACTCTCTGTTCAGATCCCAGGCTTGCCTTTTGAGTGGGTTGCTCCATTTGGTTTTGTTTTTTTAACCTTGTTTTTTGATTTTTTTTATATTTCAGATTTTAATATAACTAATGTTCTCTCCAATTATGTGGGCTTCATCTTCACCTGGTTGATTGTTTCTTTAGCTGTGTAGATGCTTTTTAGTTTTATAAAGTTTTAGTTTTATAAAGTCCCACTTGTCAAACGCTGACCTTAATTCTTGGGCAAGTGGAGTCCTAATCAGAAATTCCTTTGCTATATCTGCACCCTGCAGGGTACTTCTTAAGTTTTCCTCTAGCAATACTGAAGTGTCTCAGGTTTCACATTTAGATCTTTTATTCATTTATATGCAAGGTGAAATTTTGAGGCCTGATTTCATTTTTTCTGCATGTGGACAACCAGTTTTCCCAGCAACATCTGTTAAAGATACTTTCTTTTCTCCCATGTATGTTTTTGGTTCCTTTGTTAAACATTAAATGGCTGAAGTTAATGTACTTATGTTTGAATCTTCAGTTTTATTCCATTGTTCTAGGTGTCTGTTTTTGTGCTAGCACCATTTTGTTTTTATTACTATTACTCTGTTAAATATCTTGAGATTTGGACTACTGATCTCTCCAGCATTGTTGTTTTTGCTCAGAATTCCTTTAGTTATTTGGAGTCCTTTATGGTTCCATATGAATTTTAGGTTGGTTTTTTCCCTTTGCTTCTGTTAAGAATGAGATGTGGATTTTGATGGAGATTGCATCGAATCTGTAAATGCTTTTTGGTAAAATGGTCATTTTCATAACATTAATTCTTCTAATCCATTAGCATGGGTATCTTTCCACTTTCTTATGTCTTTCTCTATCTCTTTCTTCAGAGGTTTAAAATTTTAATTGCATTTTATCTTTTTTTGAGACTATTGAGAATGGGAGTGTGCCCATGATCTCTTTTTCTGTATGTTTGTTTTTGGTATGCAGAAATGCTATTGATTTGTGCAACTTATTTCTGTATCGTGCCACATTTCTGAAAATGTTTGTCATTTCTACAAGTTTTTGGTAGAATTTTTAATAACATGCCATCTGAAAACAAGAAGCTTGGCTTTTTTTTCACATTTTGAGATCACTCTCATTCTCTTCTCTTGTCTTATTTCTCCAGCTGGTGCAAAGTACAATATTTAAAAAGAGTGGACAGTCCTGTCCCATTTCTGACTTCAGGGGGATTGTCTCAAGTTTGCCTAAAATTCACAATGATGCTGACTGTAGGTTTCTCATATGTGGCTTTTATTAAGTTGAGGTATGTTCCCTGTAGTTCCACATTCTCTTGGACATTTATCACGAAGGATAAATTGGATTTTGTCAAAGGCTTTTTCTATGTGCATTGAGATTTATCATGTGATTTTGTTTTGTTTGTTTTTACATTTTTTTTTTACATTTTTTGTGGCTTATTACATTCATTGACTTGCGTATGTTGAACTTCAGGAATAAAGTCAGCTTGGCCATGGTGAATAGACTTTTCAATGTATATATGTACTCTGAGCATTTTGGGATCCATGTTTATCAGGGATATTGTCCTGTAGTTTTGTTTTTGGTGTTGTTATTGTTGTTGTTTCTTTACCTGATTGTGGTGGCTGATTTTTAACTATACTTGAACTCTTAACCCACAACGATTTCAGTGTGATCTGACACATTAGTTTAGAGGAACATCCAAAACTCCTGTCTGCATCTCACTGACTATAACTATGACCCTAAGGCATCCCAAGTTTCCAGGCAGATGAAGACCTTATGAGCCTTCAGACCACCCACTCTTTGGCTGCTCCTAATTCACTAACCTTCTAAAAAGCTAGTCGACCTCCTTGATTTAGGCCATCCTGTCCAGAGCCTCAGTCCCTGGGTGACCACCAGTCCTTCGCAGACTTAGCATTTTCAACGAACTCTGCTAAATTTCCACTTCACACCTTAACAGGTTCTACATGTGCAGGAGGACTTCCTGGGCCCGTTCTACCTATCTTCACTTACAGATCTTGGACAACTGCATGTTCAGGAGGGACAGGATGGTAGACTACCATGCCTCTCTGCCTCCCTCTAAAAAGACCTATGCGCCATTTGTGTGCTGCCATTTTGTTCCTGTGTTGTCAAGGCTGGTCAACTACAGTGAATAGCTGTATCGTTGTATGTTGTTTAACAGTCCCTGCAGTGGACTTTCAGCTTTCTTCTCTGCCACCACTTTATGTTTTTTCTCAGAGAACCGCCGTCCGTGACCCTTTAGCTGGCAAATGGCAGAGCCTCTATTAAATCTCAGGTCCCCCTCCCCTGTACAAATCTGGCTGATTCAGAGCTATGATTTCCCACTGTTTATAGGCTCTCTTGAGTCCCTCTGAATATTTCTTGATCATCCTGAAGATTGGAAGTTTTTTAAAATTTTTTTAATTTTAATTTTTTATATTAATTATAGTTTATTTATTGTATCCCAGCTGTATCCCCCTTGCTCATTCCCTCCCAGTCCCACCCTTCCTCCCTCATCTCCTACCATGCCCCTCTCCAAGTGCACTGATAAGGGAGGTCCTCCTCCCCTTCCATCTGAACCTAGCCTATCAGGTCTCATCAGGACTGACTCATTGTCTTCCTCTGTGGCCTAGTAAGGGTGCTCGCCCCTCAGGGGGAGGTGATCAAAGAGCCAGCCACTGAGTTCATATCAAAGACAGTCCCTGTTCTCCTTAGTAGGGAACCCATTTGGAGACTGAGCTGCCATGGGATATATCTGTGCAGGGGTTCTAGGTTATCTCCATGCATGGTCCTTGGTTGGAGTATCAGTCTCAGAAAAGACCCCTGGGCCCAGATTTTTTGGTTCTGTTGCTCTCCTTGTGGACTCTTGTCCCCTCCAAGTCTTTCTATCTTCCCCCTTCTTTCATAAGATTCCCTGCACTCTGCCCAAAGTTTGGTTATGAGCCTGGGCATCTGCTTTGATACACTGCAGGGTAGAGTCTTTGAGAGGCCCTCTGGAAGTTTTTAAGTAGATGCTCCCATTTAGAATTGGTGACGTGGGCTTTCCATCTCCGATCATGAACTCTACTCACACTGGCATTAGGGTCTGTGGAATTGCCAGGAAAGAGGTTCTGGGTGATGAGGACAGAGTACAGAGAACATCAAAGTGAGCCAGCCCAGTGCTGTGAGAGTGCGTGACTCAGCTTGGTTAAATACAGAACGACAGCGGTGGCATGCAAGTCTTGGTAAAAATCAGATCATGCTGGTAGAGTTCAATTCTCAGTAGCGGTGATAAAGTAGAAGTTCAGATAGGGACAGATAAAATGCCACTCTCAGGTTTGTCCTATGTTTTCAATTTCTAAAACTTCATTGAGTCCTAAGTAAATGTGATAATCCTACTATAGAGATTTCAAAGGTCATTTGAGAGTCTGTGTCTTTTTCTATCATGGTATTTTTTTTTCCGAAAAAGCAATGAGATTTGTAGTTTGTACACTGGCACAACTGTTAGCCTTTATATCAATAAAACGGAAAATCTGCTATCACACATACAATCTTCCCATTAAGTATAAAAGTTACTTCTGCTTACATTAGATGAATGTTCCTGGGGCACCTCCCAGTTCTACATTAAAATAGAATAAACCTGTAAGACAGCATAGGAAATTAAATGAGTATCTGAGCTTCCTTGTCTATTATGGAATACTCATGCTTCAGAATAGAATTTTTTAAATATGAAAAAATAGTGAAGGAGTTAAGTGACTCACTTATAAAATTCAGTAGTGTGTAACAAATGTAGCCAGGCTGCTGAAGATGTCTCTCATTTGTCTGAGTTAATCCCATGTCACAGAAAACAGTATGTGCACCTGTGAGTCAGAAATAGGTGGGTCAGAAATGTGTAAAGAGACCTCTGTTCTTTTGATTATTGAAAGTGATATTTTGGTTGGACTAGGTAACTTGCCAGTCAGTTAAGATAATTGGGTATTAAAGAGGAAATCCATATTGAGAGAATTGGTTGTGAAAAGCTAGAAACAAGGAAATGGGATTATTGGCAAAGCTGAGAAGTATTTTGTGGATGAGTCTTTCAAACAAAGCAGCCCTTCAGACATTCTGTTTGATTGCTTGTGAGTCAGCAGACAGACCTGTAGGAGAAGCAGCTGGAAGAGACGCTTTGCAAATGTGTTTCCTCAGACTTAGATCTGAAGGTAGACACAGCTTTTGTTATTGAAAGATGACTTTTTAAAGTAAGAATGCTCTTTCTAAATAGAAGTTGCAATAGGAACTGACAACTAAACAGAAAAAAAAGAAGTTGCATTGGTTTAAAATAAGAGGTAGATAGGGAGGTGGTGTGGATTTTGGAGGAGATGGGAAAGGGAAAACTGTAAGCAGAGTATATTGTCTGAAAAGTATTTTCAATAAGCAAACAAACAGAAATAAAGTTAGAGCTTCTGGTTCTGCTTCAAAACACTGATTCTCGATCACATGTTTGAAAAGAATGCTCCAGACAGGAAAGTTGAAGTCTGTAACAAGGATTTAAGATTTCTGTGCTCTGTATTAGGGCCAAGCACCAGGAAAGGATGACCAGGGTACTCCAAGGATGCTGCTATGGTGAGCCAGTCCTTTAAACCTGCCTGGTTTCTTCTCATCTTGGCACTAGTGAACTTAGGCAGAGGGACTTAACTCTGGTGAAGAGCAAGCGGAGCCCCACTCAGGGACTTCTGTTATAAATCACAGGAAGGTTTAATTTATAAAGCTAATGACCAATGATGCCAGTGTAGCAATGACTGGGGACATTCCTGAGCACTAATGCAATCACAATGCCATTTATATTAGAATGACGGCATTTCTGAAAGCCTTCAGATACAAAATCAATGCTAGTATTATGTCAACTTGATACAGGCTAGAGTCGTTTGAGAATCGGAAATCTCAGCTGAGAAAAGGCCTTTATAAGATGGAGCTGCAAGCCTTAGGGCATTTTCTTAATTAGTGATTAACATGGAAGGGCCCAGCCCCTTGTGGGTGGTGCCATCCTTGGGCTAGTGGTCCTGGGTTCTATGAGAAAACAGGCTAAGCAGGCTATGGGGAGCAAGCAAGTAAACAGAATCCTTCCATGACTCTGCATCAACTCCTGCCTCTAGGTTCCTGTCCCGTTTGAGTCTCTGCCCCAACTGCCTTGAATGATGAACTATGATACGGAAATATAAGCCAATAAATATTTTCCTCCCCAAATGTCTTTTGGGTATAGTGTTTCATCACACACTAGAAACCCTAACTACAACAAATGCTAACTGGTTTCATAGGGACGGTGTGCATTTTACATAATGGTTCCTCCTCAACTGAGTACAATGGTACGTGAAACAGCCGAAGTCTGAATCCGTGATTCCTCAGTTGTGCACGTTGGGAGCTTGGCAGCCTTCTCCACTCATTGTCGCTTGGACTGTCTCTGCTATTCTGTAGGCTTTCGTCCTGCTGCATTGGCTAGTTGTCCTATTTATCCTCTAGCTGTCATTGTTTCAATCATATCAGGGAGACATGATCACATGGTATGAAACCCTCAAAAATGTTTTAATTTGAAAAGTAGCAAACTGTTGGAAAAATTAAAAGAAAACAATAAAATAAAAAATATACACTGAATTTTTTGATAAGTCAGAAAAAAATATATTCGGTGAGCCTCAGTTATAGTTGTAAACATTAACATATAGTAGGTAAACATTTTACTCCCTATAAGTTTTTTTGTCTGAGATGTACATGCTCTATTATGCAAATATAGCATTCAAAATGTGCATCGTGAGTATTAATTATTAACTTCTTGACAGTTGAGATTGGGCAAAGCAAATGCAAAATTACCCTTTCATTTTTAATATTTTTCTAATGTTGTATAATAAACTGTATAGGATATATTTCTCTCTGACACCAATTCTTTAAAAAAAATGCATTTAAAGCTTTGGAAACAGCATGCTAAAGAAACAAGGTACCCACTATTCTACCAGCGTGCCCCTTTCTATACATCAGCTGACCTGGCACTGAAGCATATGAACAATAGATTAGTAACTGTTGCTAGGGAGGGTGGGATTGGGAGAGAATGAGGGAGGGGGCTACAGCTGGGATACAAACTGAATAAACTATAATTAATATAAAAAATAAAATTTTAATAAAAAAAAGAAAAAATAACTGTTGCTTACGTTGCCATACTTCGGGAGCTATAAATGATTTATTATACCCAATAATATGTTTTTAACTTTCAGGAAGACTAATTCTAGGTCAAAATTCTTCACAGTTATTTGCTTACGCTTTGTTCTTCCTCACATTTTAATTTTTTATGTTTTTAATGAACTTTATTGAAGTAAATAAAACATGCAAATGTTAAAGAATTTTTAAAAACTAAAAATAAAAAAAAATGGGAGTTAGAAATTGAATTTAGGAACTTTTCAACTTTTAGAGTTTGGTAAAAGATGAGAGGCCCAGGGAAGCTAAGAAAAAAAAAAATAGAAAAATTCAAAGTTTCTTGAGAGCGAAATGAAGACAAGCATGTGTTGAATTTCCCTGTTTGGGAAGGATGATGTCTGAGGGTTGCCCATGGTCTGGGGCAAAAGGTCCGGGATGCTCTCCTAAGGAATCCCCTAAGGAGCTGTGCATGACCCCTCAGTGTGCTGTGTTGAGGTGAAGGCAGACATTGAGGAAATGAAGTCAGCAACCCCATACAGCTTCACGGCCGACGGGTCTCCAGCCTGGTGTTTAGCACGTATTGAAGCTTTTTGGAGATCAAATAGCTGCTCTAGTTTTTTCATAGCTTTTATTTTGTATGTCTGAGATTTACACAGAGTGTTGTGGGCATCTACAAGATAGTAAAGCACTCACTACAGTCAAATAAACTAACATACCCGTGATTGTATATTTTCAGTTTTAACACAGGGGTCTTTTCTGAGACTGTTACTCTAGCCAAGGGTCACTCATGGAGATGGCCTGGAACCCCTGCACAGAGGTAGCCTATGGCAGTTCAGTATCCAAGTAGGTTCCATAGTAATGGGGACAGGGACTGTCTCTGACATGAACTGATTGGCCTGTTCTTTGATCACCTCCCCCTAAGGGGAGAGCAGCCTTACCAGGCCACAGAGGAAGACAATGCAGCCACTCCTGATGAGACCTGATATACTAGGATCAGAGGGAAGGGGAGGAGGACCTCCCTTTTCAGTGGACTGGGAGAGGGACACGGATGGAGAAAAGGGAGGGTGGGATTGGGAGAGAAAGAGGGAAGGAGGTATGGGGGGTGGATACAAAGTAAATAAACTGTAATTAATAAAAATTAAAATAATTAAATAATTTTTTAAAAAGAAGCTAAAATCTACTCATTTAACAAAACCCTCGACTACAGGAGCATTTTTCGAACTTTAATCCTTGTGCTGTATCTCAGATCAATAGGCCTCTTCGTCTGTCATTATTTTATCTGCTTTGCCCTAAATCTCCCTCAGCATCGGTGTGGAAGGACACCAGCCCTGTGCAAGTGGTCCTGGGTTCTATAAAAATGCTTTTCAATTTCTTCTCCTCTCCTCAGCATTCCCTTTACTTGAGAGCTCTCTCTCTCTCTCTCTTCCTCTCCTTTCTTTTTAATACAAACGTTTTAAATTGGTTTATTTTTGTGATTTTATTGAAAATTGATTTTTTTTCCATACAGTTTATTCTGATTATGATCTCCTCTCTCCCCTTCTCCTAGATCCTCCCCACCCAAATCCACATTCTGTCTTTCTCTATCTCATTAGGAAACAAACAGGCATCCAAACAATGATGAATGATGATGATGATGATGACGATGACAATCATAACAACAACAAACAAACCAGAATAGGGAAAAAAAAAGCAAACAGAAAAAAAGAGAAGAGGGGAAGGAGGGAGGGTGGAACTAGTAGGGGAGGAGGAATGGGGCTACAATAAGGATGTAAAGTGAATAAAAAGTAAAAAAAAAAAAAAGATAAAAAGAAAGAAAATGTAGAGGAAGCGTGGAGACAAAGAGAAACACACATTCCTACACATAGAAATACCATCAGAATACAAAACTGGGAACCATGCAATACAAACAAAATATCTATAACTTAAAAAAGTGTTTGAAATGCATTTTTATAGAACCCAGGACCACTTGCACCGGGATAGCACACTTCCACACCAATCAAGAAAAGCCTCTACAGACTTGCCTACGCCCTGCTGGTGGAAACATTTTCTCAACTGCTATTCTCTTCTTTCAAATAACCCCAGCTTGTGTCAAGTTGAGATTAAAACTAGCCGGCATGCTTGTTCTCTCTTTGAATTTATTTTCACTTCTCTCTCTTTCTTTTGCTTATTTGGTAGTCGTGTTCTTATTTCCTCAATTTCTTAAACTAACTGCTGAAGCCATTTACGTTTTTATTTTCTGATAAAAGCACTCAGTGCTGGGGAATTGTCTGTAAATACTGCGTTAGCTGTATCTAACAGAATACTATCAGAATGCTTGTTATTTCCCTCCTTATTTGATCTTTGGCCTTGAGCTATGTAGAATAGGTTTAATTTCCTAACACTTGGGCTTACTGTTCATTTCTCATTAAATTTCATTTTGTGACAAGAACAAACGTTGCATGACTTGAATTTTTTAAGTTTACCAGGATTATTTTATTGTCTAGTGAATCATCTGTCTTGGTTAATGTTCCATGCACAGTTGCAAAGGCTGTGTATTCCACCATTGCTAGCTGCAATGTTCACCATTGTCAATTAGTCAAAATTAATTACGTTGTTCATGCTTTTCTGTATCAGCTCTGGGCTACTATGCCTCTGTTCATCAACCACTGAGGCTAGAATTCTGATTTTTTTTTTCTTTTTCCTCTCAGTCTATCCATCTTGCCTCATGTGCTTTGAAATTGTTGTGAGTTGCATACATACTTAGGATTGCTTCATATCCACACAGAATTCTTCCTTTATCATTTTGATTTGATCCTCTTCAGGCCTGTGAAACCTACTTGTCTGTATAAATTTAGCAATTCTTACTTCACTCCATTATCGTCATCTTGGTACGTTTCTTTGTAATCTTTTCCTCTAAACCCATTTCTGCTTTCCTGTGTAGAGTGGCTTATTTGAAGCTTCATTGTAGTTGAGACTTTTTTTTTTTTAACCAACTTGAAAATGTCTGCCTTTTAATTGTAGAACTCAGATGGATTTTTCTGAAGGTATTATCACCATGGTTGGGTTTTAACCTATGGTTTGTTATCTGTTCGTTTTATTTATCTGTTCTCTTAACAAATCAACAGAATTTAATTAGTCAAGAACAGTTTGCACATTAGCCCTCGCAAAGTCCGAAGGGCTTCACTTTATTGTGTGACTTTCGGACAAATAATGGAAGTGAGCTCAGAATGGCCTCGTTGGTCACACTTGGTTTTTGTCCCATCTGAGCGTGGTCTAATCCCTTGATGGCAGCTGTGGGGCTGCTGGACCTGGTGAAACTCTACTGTGTAGCCTCCAGCTGTTCACTACTCAGTTAGATTGAAGATCATCACAGAAGGACTCAAGGAATGAGGCATACTTCGGCAAGATTAAGTTTAATTCCCTGTATTCCATTTTTTATTTCTGTGCTGTTTTGAAGGTTTTTTTTGTCTATTTATGCTACCATTTTTCTCTTTTCTTGCTTTATTAGCTGTAACTCTCCATTGAAGAAATAATGATGGGTGTAAGATTTATAGTAAAATATTTAGTTTATGAGTCTACCTTAACGTGATGTGATACCATTTCATAGATACTGTAAGGATCTTTCATAATGTGCTTCCATCTCTCCCTTCTTTGACTTTATGCCCTAGTTGTCATATAACTTACTTCTACAGACACATCTTAAAATTTTGACTTTCCTCTCAGTGATATTCGGAGAGATTTAAATAATTCAAAACCTTCATTCTTTCACGCACAGCTAGATTTTCATCCAGTGTTACTCTCAACCAGAAGGATTTTCCTCTAGCATTACCTTGGACCTTAGTTTTGTGGGTGATTAAGGCATTTAGTTTTTACATGGCCAGTGGAATTCGTGGACATCATTTGGGAGAGGGTAGGTTTGTTTTAGGTAGAGATCTGCCAGTTCAGTTTATTAGTACATAAAATGGAAATGGTGATACAAGAAAGAGAGAATATGTCCTGAGGTAGAGAGAACAGTGTTTAGCACATAGAGGCTGAACACATGAAGCCATAAAATGTACCTGTGGACGCAAAAAACAGAAGTGATGTTTAAAGGTGACCAGCTTATTAACATATCCAGTCAACCTGGGTTTAAATCCAGGATCTACCATCAACTAGCAGAATGTTTATCAGCAAGCTATACGTAAACCCTTTGAACTTAAGTTCCCACATCCCTTAAAAGCAGGTTCCTGAGGGCTGGACAGATGATTCAGCCGCTGCAAGCATTTGCATAGAGCATAGAACATGGAATCTATTTCTAGTACTCACATTGGGCAGCTCACAAGTGTCTGTATCTCTAATTCCAGGGGCTCCGGCTTGCTTTTCTGCTCTCTGCAGCTACCAGGCACACACACACACACACACACACACACACACACACACACACACACACA
>NW_026596109.1:5544066-5561339 GCF_907164565.1 Psammomys obesus
ACACACACACACACACACACACACACACACACACACACACACACACAATATGCAGGAAAAATGTTCTACACATTTTAAATTTTTTAAACAAATACATTTTTTTGAGGTTGCTTCTTTCCTCACAAAGTGATCAGGGCAGTGAAGTGGGGGGGATATATTGGGTGCTTAGCACACGGCATGGGTCACTCAGTATGCTCAGCATCTTTAGGAGAAAGGAGTGCAGTTTTTCTGTGTAGGCTCCCTGGGAAAGAAGAAGCGACTGTGGGAATTCATTTTTCTATTTTATCTCATGTCTTTTCTCCCCCTCTTCTCACCGCTTCTTCCTCCCAAAGCACATGTTTCAAATCCAAATGTCAGGCTGTCTCCAGGTGCAGGGCTCAAGACTGATAACATTTGGAGGCCAGATGTTAACTGACGTAAACACTATTAATGGCTATGCGGACCGGAGACTGAGGCATTGATTTCCAATTTCATAATTATTACTTGAGTTACTGCCACGCCTTCCAGCCCTTCTACCTGAACTAAAAAATAGATATGTGGCCTGTTTCTCCCAGAGAGAAGCACAAATTAATTTAAAATACAAAATTCCTTAAATGTTAAGCAATGGCATTTTGTGAGCAGGATTGGGAATACATCTTCTCTACAGACCTCCTCATTTTTTCCAGTGCCTCTGGAAGGCCAATGGCATCTGAAGCCTGATATAAAAGCAATCTCATGTTCAAAATCATAGCCACAAAAAAAATATTTCACATCTGTGCCAAGTTTTATGTCAATTCTTTTTTTAATTTGAATTGCTTTAGAATTTGTATGGACATTCACTTCTTTAGGAAATAGATAAGTCAGCCTCCCCACAAATGAACAAAAGTCTAAGAAGTTTGTAAGCTTGGTGTGCTGAGAATCACTGAGAACATCACTGGTGCTCCGTTAACCGTTCCTTAACCCACGGAACAGGCAGTTGTGTCCCAGACAAGTGCCTGGCCCTGCTGGTTAACCCATTTTAAGTGCGGGAGATGGCTCTATAGGGTTTAGAGTTGCTAAGATCGGCAAGTAATTTTGAGAAAAACATAAAAATGAAAACAGCATAGGGTTATGATAGATACTGTCATATCTATCTATAGGCATATCTAATAGGCAACTTAGTCGAAGGCTAGAGAATGAGAAAGCGGTCACACAAAAAACAGAAGGCTAAGCAATCTGAGAGGCCCTCGTTTATTCATTCATCAACAAATCTTTATTTAAGGCTTTCCCTGAGCTAGGGTTTGACCTGGTTCTTAATCAGAGACGTGTGGGGCCGAGTTCTACAGAACAGAGGCAGGCTGGTATGACAGATATGGTCAGGGAGCACAGGAAAAAGTTTGGAATTTACTCCCACGACTATACCATGGTTTTAATTTTGTGTAGAATTAATCTTGTCCCTCTCTCCCTTTTCCTCTCCTTTACCCCCCCCTCCGTGTGTGTGTGTGTGTGTGTGTGTGTGTGTGTGCATGTATGTATGTGTAAAAGGTGTTCTATGTTCTTGAGAGTACAGTCCTCTGGGGATAGACGAGCAGAAAACAATCACAAAGCTGTGATAGATAAAAATAAACAGCTGGTACAGCTGTAAGGGGTCGAAAAACTCAGAGAAGAGGGAAAGCATGAGAAGCTAACTCAACAATTCAGCAACCGTTACAAAATGTAAACCCCAACCATCGACCGACCCAATTCTTCAGTTAAAAGTTAGTGTGGAAATTGAGAGGTGTCAGGATCCAATGATGTACCATCACTCCCCCACCCTGTCTGAACTTAGATGGTACCATCCAAGAAAAGTGGGTTGGAGCTCTTCAGCATTCCAACACTACCTCTGGCAAAGTCTCTCTGGGATTTTTGCCAGCTAGTGCAATTTTCAAAACCCCCAGAAGAAAACCACGGTGGTGAGAAGCTGCTTTAGAATGCCAGTGAGGTAGGTGACCGTTAGACTCTCTGGAAGGAGATCCACAGAGTGTAGAACTGGTTGGTTCTATAAAGATGGATCAGTGTTATTCTGAGTAGCGGGGTGTGTCCCTGCCTAGTGTCCCCACTGCAGGATTAGATGGCACAGTGAAGTTCTGGCCAGTGTAAGTGCCTAAGGAAATAGGTGAATGGTTAATTTCTTGTTACCAAGTGTTAGGCAAGTGTTTGAAGGAATGCCCCACTGTGGTCTTTGACTGACAAACATTTTAACCCAAATGGATCCGCTTTTCGGATGAGAGATGGCAACTGTGGTATTCTTGCATTCACCCAACAATCATGCATGTATGGGTTCTGCTATGAGAGTCAGCTCCAGGCTCTAGGAATACAGAAATGAATTCAGGCTTAAGCCTTTCTTCAAGGAGGCTGTGGTCTGGAGGAAGAGAGATGACTAAGCTGAGGAAGACAGTCCAACATGACAGATTCAGAGTCAAGATTGGCTTGCGGAGGAAAGGACCTTGGGCAGAAATTTTTACAACACTGTAATAAAATGAGGTCATGCTTTAAGATTCTTCAAATGAAGTTTCGTCTTTAGAGCCTTCATTCTTCCCCCTTTTCAAATAGGTCGAAAAGTCTAGCAAACTGTGAGGCTTAAATGATGCAAACGATGCTCAGTGAGTCATTTCTGAAAAGACAGCAAAGAGAAAAGCAGAGCTCGCTCCCCAGGGCAGTGTGCAGCTCTGTTGACCTGGGATTTTTCTTTCTTTCTTTTTTTTTTTTTTTTTTTTTTAATAGACTTTGTCTTTCCAGTGGTAAGATTTGTTAGAGTTAGTCAGAGAAACTCTGCTAGAGAATGGCTGGGCTGAAAAGAAAAGCTCACACTGATTCAGAAATGAACTATTACTAGGATGTTGCTTTATGACTCTTCATTACAGACATCGGGCTTGTGCAGGTAATTGGGAGTCAGGAAAGCAACACCCTGGGGACAATTGCAAGGCCTGTGGCCTCCTAGTTCAACTGGAATTCCTGAAGGAAGAGCTGCTCCTGGTTTAATCAAAGGCTCCATTCACATCTCATGTTTCCGTCCTTCATCCTGGTATTTTTAGGTCCTGATGTAAATTGGAGGCCAAGAAACCGTGAGAAACAGTGGTGACTTCTGCCATCTGCTGGCTCCTTCCTGTCACCAGCCCAGAGCTGGCATAACGAAGATTCCAAGGGGTAGAAGGAGCCACTGGCCAAGGAGGTGTGGGGCAGGTGATGGTCCTGCCTTTATCAAAAAAGCACAGGGTTGAGAGGAGGGTTATTGAAGCTGGCCCTGAGATTCTCTGCAGGTTTGTTTCAGGGAAAACACAACCGTGTTTCTTTCCAATTTTTACTTTTTCATCATTACCACGTAAGGCTGATCAAATAAAGTCATATCCTTAACAGATCAATTTGAAGGAAACAACAGAAGTTGTGCTAATGATGACTGAAGTGAGGGTGAGGAGTGAGGAAAAAGAGGCTAGGAGAAACGTTCTGCAACACATTACAGTATTCTTTAATTGATTCAGGCAACTTTTTTTTTTTTTTAAAGAATCTGATGTTTGCAGGATTCTGACCCAAATGTCTGGGACACAAAAACAGATACTATTTCCTCTCTTGACTATGACAATCAGCTGGGAAGCAGTGAAATGGAGAATCAGACAGAGATGTGCAAGTAGTCTCATGACATGGTCAGCCCAATGAATCCATGGGTTCTGAGGATGCAATCAAGCATGGCTAAAAAGTAGATGGAGGGGGGGGCAGGTACAGGCTTTTTCTTCTTACCATGCCTCGAAGAATAAAACACACTGACTCTGCGTCTAAATTTTGCATTGCATTTTATATTATATGTAACCCAAAAATGATTGGAGTTAGACAAGAGGAGGTGTGGAGATTATACGTCAGCACCAAGCCATTTCATAAGAGGATTGGAGCACCCACATCTGTGGGTTTTGGCATGGGGTGGAGGGTCCTGGAATTGATTTCTTGGTGACAGTGAGGGCAACTGTACTACAGAGAGAACTATGAGGGAGCACAGAGAAGTGGCAGGCATCAGTTTGGGACTGCAGCACCAGAGAGGGTAAGTGATCATTTCGCTTGTGATCCAACATGATTTTAGAAGAGAGCCTTCCACTGGAGATTGCAGTAGGAAGGTACCTTCAGTGACAGCAACATCGCTTCTGATACACCGCCTCTCGGGCCACCACGCAGGCAAGAGTTGAGAGCTCCCACTACAGAGCAGTAAAGAAGCACTGAATGTTAGATAAAAAGCCATTGATTGTGTAGGCATATCAGGGCCAGGAGAAATAGACCCAACCATGTAGATTTCCAGCACACAAAGCGCTTGGAGACAGGTGAGCAGGACTATCAGATCAGGTCTCTTATCCTGGAAAAAAGGTGTGTTTAACAATACTACAGTCCACACGCTGGCCATGGGCAGCCTCTTCCGCTCATGCAGATGGCCTACTCACATAATCAGAAACTTATGAGTGGCCTCCTCCATCCAAGTTTACCTGAAATGTCAACATAACTTCATAAATAATAGATATTCGAGTATCTGCAACCTTAGCTACACCAATGACAGTACTACTTAGAATGACAAATACGGTCACCTTTAAATGTAAGAGAAATTGTTCAGAAAATCGTAGTACAGCTGCTGGATAAACAATTAAGTGGTCCATGAAAAGTGGTGATTCTAGACACCACAGAGAATGGTAAAACCTTATGAAGGCACTGTTTAAATCGGTATGAAAAATATATTCAGATGAGGGCTGGGAAGACAGCTCCGTTAGCAAGTTGCTTGCCGTAGGAGGTTACGGACCTGAGTTTGGAGCCTCAGAATCAATGTAAAACCTGTGGAAAGAGGCAGTGTGTTCTGTAACTACACTGTGGGAGCAGAGGAGGGACGGAGACAGGCAGAGCCCTTTAGCTCACCAGCCGGAAGTCCAGCCAAGTCAACAAGAGAACAGTAAGCAGAGAACAGCTGAGAAAGACATCTGGAACTGACCTCCAGCTTCTCCGTGTGTGTGCTGTGTGCTGGTTGGTACACCTCTCCCCCCCCCATCGCTCGCCTACCTGCCCACCCACCCACATACACACCATAAACATGTCTGGATGGAAAATACTGAACTACTAGCAAGGACACTTTGTTTCCTTTTGACTGTGTTTTGTAGAGCTTTCTTAGACCGTTTGTATAATGGTGTTTTAGTCTAAAGAAGCGTAAAGATGAAATGTGTGTCCTGATTAAGGCAGAGACAGAAAAGGCCTAAATTAATGATGGTTCTGTTGATGTGTTTGTTTCTGCCTTTGCACATTCACTTTCCTTCCTGGTTGTATTTCAGTTTGTGTGGTGTATTCATTTCATTTGTTAAGGCTACCTTCAGTCTCCCTCTTGGCCAGCACCCCTCTTCCCCCTCTACTTTCTCGATCTGTGGGATGTATTGTGATGTCTTCCCACTAATTTTGCTGTGACTGGGGCTGGTGTCTGGTTAGTGATTCATGTATGTTCTGAAGCTGTACATCTGCTCAGGTTGCTTTGAAACAGTGCCCCAGGGAATTATGAAAGGCCATTTGTCTCACTGGTACAGCTTCTTTGCAACAGAGACCTCTTCCTCGGCTTCTCCTGAATTCCAGCAAACTCTCTTTTGAGTTTAGGCAGGGAAGAAGAAGGAGAAGAGAAGGAGGAGGAGGAGGAGGAAGAGGAGGAAAGTGTTTGTATGGGAGGGGTCGAGTGCCAGCTCATCTGGTAGCTGTGCTTGGTAAAAGTGACAGAGCTGCCCCAAGCCTCACTTTCACGCTAGTGTTTTATGGACATTGTCTCCCGCAGCAGGAAGGCTGACAGTGGAAAAGAAGACAGATGAGCCCAGCAGAAACATCATGGAAAGAGTTCTAAGAGTTGGTGGCCATACCTACCTGGCAAGCTACTGGTATAGATACAGAGAGCAGTGACAGTTAAAATACTTAGGGGTATCACATGAGTGCTGATCATGGCACTGAGCATAGCTATAGACAGTTTGGCATCCCCAAAACTAATCCTTTGGCCTTGCCCATACTGGAGCTTCTAAGAGGCTGGATAGCTGTTGTTAAAAGTATTCTGCTGGTTTAGCATTGAAGGGCTATGAATATGTACATCAAAATTAATAATAATAATACAATTGCACATAGAATTTAGAAGTTCATTTTACTCTTAGGCTTTGGGTAATCCAAGTTTTATCTTTTAAGAACCTTCCCTCTTTGCCATTAAGAAGGGCTTCGTGGACTGGAGAGATGGCTCTGTGGTTAGGAGCTTCAGCTACCCTTTCAGAGGGCCCCAGGTTCTATTCCCAGCACCCACATGATAGTTTACAACCATCTGTAACTTCACTCCCAGGGGATGCAACACTTGCTTCTTCTGGCTGCCAGGAAAAATGTCATGGGTGTGGTCCAAGATGTATGAACAGGCATACACATACAAATAAAATATTATTTTTTAAAGAAGAGTTCACAGACAGAATTAGGACATACAGGTTCTGTAAGATTGGGGGGGGGGGCTACAAAGGATCCTTGTCCACAGAATAACTATTTAGGAGAGATTTCCCTCTTGCAATGTAGCTCATTATAGCTTTCCTTGTTACAAAGTACCAGCCAGGGAGGCCGACAAGAAAATGAGTTCAAGGGACTGCTCAGCTGCCTGAAGCCTTGGGAAGTTTACCCCCCCCTCCCCCAAACCACTGGGCTTCCGAAAAGGTCCAGCTGCGGAGTCAGTCTTGTAATCCCTGGTACATGCTAGTCACTATGGCACCTGCATGGCCCTTCCCCCAGGGATCCCCACGTGCTGCTTCCCACGGGAATTTGTATGGAGTCTGAAAGCAGCTTTGATCAGCAGAGTCTCTATGGTGGCTTCATACCCCTGTGCTCCGTCATTTCTTCTTCTGCTCCAAAGAGCTCCAGTGCAGTCTGTTGCCTCCTTCCGGCTTATTCAAGATGGCACTTCCTGTCCCTGCAGGATCACTCAGCAGTGGTCATAGACCAACTCATACATACCAACTTTTGCTAGAGAAGAAACGGGCTTCCGTTATCCGGCATGCCACTATGGAACCGAGGATGAGAGGAGCCCGAATCGCCTGAGGCTGTAAAGAGAGCCGTGGGAAAAACGGGTGTTCTGCCCGGCAAATCTTTGTATGGTTTCAATTGCCCGTCGTTGAAGGCGGATCAAAAATAAGAAAGGGACAATCTAGAAGTAAACAATTCGCGAATTTTAAACAACTGTGATCCCAGTGTTTCTTATTTCAATCAATTCTTGTGTGATGTTTGTATGTGTGTACACGATCATGTAAACATGTGTGTATACACGCTTGTACAGGGTAGAGGTCGCATTAGATGTTTTTCTTAATAACTCTCTGCCTTACTTCTTGACACAGGATCTGTCAGCAAACCTGGGGCTCACTGGTGTGCAAAGACTACCTAGCCAGGGAGCTTCCGGGATCCACATCTGTACTTCCAGTGTTGGGATTCCGGGAGTGCCTCTGAGCCTGGCTGTTTACATAGGTGCTGGAGGGGTCTCTGTGTTTTCACACAAAGAATTTTATTGGCAGAGGCAGGTCTCCATTTCTACAGTGTAGTTTTAGAATTGCCTCGGTCCTACCTGGTGTGAATCTCTTACTGTGGCGGATTAACACACTTTCTTATTAGTGTAACAGGTACAAGTAAAAAATAAATAAATAGATAGATAGATAGATAGATAGATAGATAGATAGATAGATAGATAGATAAATAAATAAAAACCAAGCCAAAAAAAAAAACACACCCAAAGAGCAGATTAGGATTCCTGAATTCCTGAGGGGATTATGGCAGCTGGGTAATATTAAAGGAAGCTGAGTCTTGTGGCCAAACTGGATAAAAGACCATCCTCATGCCCTGGAGGACTTTTCCACAACCTCTCAGCAAAGCCTCAACAGGGAACAGTGAGTGTCTGAGAGAAGCTGGGGCAGGCAGGTGGTTCAAACAGTGAATGTTGGAGAGAAGCTAAGGGGAGCTGTGTGTGCACAAGGCACACATCTGGCACGGGGCTGGAGACGTGGCTCAGCGGGTAAGAGCACTGTTTGCTCTTCCTAAAAGGTCCCGAGTTCAGTTCCCAGCAACCACAGGGTGCCTCACAACCATCTGTAAAGTGAGCTGATTCCCTTTTCTGGCGTGCGTGCAGGTGTACATGCAGGAGAGCACTCATAGACATAAAATAAATAAATCTTTAAAAAGAAAAAGCAAACATGGGAAGGACAGACTGCTCCAGGGTGACAGCAGAATGGGGCAGAAGCAAGGCGTGAAAGCCACATGGCTCCTGTTTATGCTCAAGATCGGAGCCTTTAGGAAAACAGTGGGCCTGCGGGCACCCTCCCCCAGTGAGGGGCATGGATCAGAATCTTCCTGACACTTTTCTGTGAGAGTCTATGCTGGCATTCTTCTCCAGAGCCGCAGCTCTGAAGCCTGGGACAGTAATTTGGTGTTATCAGATTAATTAAGTCATTTATGTGGCTGAATTTACATATGAATATTAAATAACAGGCTGGGCCCCTCTAATCAGACAGCGAGCGTTTTTCAGGGTAACACTTTGTTCCCAAAACATTCAGAAATATGCAAATTGTGTCTTTAATGAGGCTGATATTTATGTAAGGAAGGACTCTTCCAGCTAGGAAGAAATCATTCTCATGATAACTGTGTCTGGCACCTAGAGGTACCAGAGGTGGCCTCCTCTGGAGTTCTCATTAGCAACAAGTTGTTTTTCTTTTGTTGTTTTTCTGCTTTCATTATGAATCTGTGACAGTTGCTCAGGCTGTGGGAAAGGTCATGACTTTTGCCTTTGGGTCCAAATTCTGGGTTACTATTTATTAATAGTAATGAGTAATTAATAGTAATGAGTGAAGTTTGGAGAAGTCAGCTTCCTATCAACAATACGGGAAGGACTGCAGCCGAGATCTGCCCTGTAGACTAAGCTTTGCAGAGTGAGCCTGGCAGGCAGTGTACCTGACCTGTCCTCTGCAGTTCTCGACTTACCAGACTTTCCCGCTTTCTCTTTAAGCTTTGATGTGGAAAATGGCCCTTCTCCAGGTCGGAGCCCGCTGGACCCTCAGGCCAGCTCTTCCTCTGGACTGGTTCTTCATGCCACCTTCCCTGGGCATAGCCAACGCAGAGAGTCCTTCCTCTACAGATCCGACAGCGACTATGACTTGTCACCAAAAGCGATGTCAAGGAACTCATCACTTCCCAGTGAGCAGTAAGTTAAACTCTTCCTGTTCCTCTCTGGGTTTCTGCCTCACATATATTTCAACCTTTTCCCAGCTGTAGGAGCAGCGCTCACTGTTGCCAACCCAAGGGAGGAAGGAGAGAAAACTGAACAAGTGGCAACGATACCCATTTTAAGGACTTGCAGAATTTTGACTGGGGACCCCAGGGTATAAAAAAAACAACAGACAAAACCCCGCAGACACAGTATGTCTGAAAACTTTCACTGGGTTTATTTCCCAGACTGTAACATCGTTTGTGGAATGGAAACCTTAACACCCTTTTCCAACCATACTTGAGTATATGAGTGTATGAGGCCTTGGGCCAGAACAAAAATGGTGGCTGGCCACCATTCTCACTCGCTGGCCTTTGCTCAGTCACATGCCTGTGTCCCTTCTGTGAAACTTTACCATCATACTAATCCACTGCCTGCCTCCTCAGTGACACAGAGCAGCCAAGGCACAGATGATATTTGTGTCTGGCTGATACTAATTGCAGATAGCTGATTTTTATCAAAAGAATGACAACTGGTTTGTATTGCCTGTTTATTAAATTTCTGAATCCACATGAAATTGGTTGCAAAAACCCATGACTTAAAAGGTTTCTGGGCATACACTCAATCATTTTTAACATTGTGTGTTATAAAACTCTCAGTAACTCCCTAAAATCTGCAGTCTGGAAAAGTCCACTGGGTTCTTGTTCTCTGTTAAAAAGAAACCCCAAAAGATTCACGTTCTTGTGAAATGTGAAAGGGGCAAGGAATGTTTTAGTTGGCAGCAGGTAAATATTTTGCAGGGTCCCTCTGGCAGCAACTTTTTTTTTCTTTTTTCTTTTTTTAATTATTTTTTATATTTTTATATTAATTGCATTTTATTTGCTTTGCATCCCAGCTGTAGCCCCCCTCCCTCATTCCCTCTCAATCCCACCCTCCCTCCCTCATCTCCTACCATGTCGTTCTCCAAGTCCACTGGTGGGGGAGGTCCTCCTCCCCTTCCATCTGACTCTAGCTTATCAGGTCTTATCAGGACTGGCTGCATTGTCCTCCTCTGTGATCTGGCAGGGCTGCTCCCCCCCCCCCTGGGAGGGGGGTTGGTCAAAGAGCCAGCCACTGAGTTCATGTCAGAGATAGTCCTTCTTCCCTCTACTAGGGAACCCAGTTGTATACTGAGCTGCCATGAGCTGCATCTGAGCAGGGGTTCTAGGTTATATCCATGAATGTACCTTCGTTGGAGTGTCAGTCTCAGAAAATACCCCTGAGCCCAGAACCCCTGGTTCTGTTGCTCTCCTTGTGGAGCTCCTGTCCTCTCCAGGTCTTACTAACTACTTCTTTCATATGATTCCCTGGCACAACTTTTAGTAGAAGTACTGTAGCCTGGAGACTGGGGAGCTGGCTCAGCTGTCAACAGCACCTGCTGTCCTTGCAAAGGACCTAGGTTTGGTTGCCAGTACCAAACACGGTGGCTCGCAATTATCTACAACTCTAGTTCCAGGGGAACCAACACCCTCTTCTGGCCTCCATGGGTACCAGACACATAAATGGTGGACATCTATACATGCAGGCAAGCACTCACATGCACACAGGGAAAGCAAGAATAAATAAATCTGTTTTTTAAATGTAGTGTATAGTCCTAAAGCATGCCAATCATGAGTGATCCAAAATCCATATATTTTTTTTTACTCATTTGGAAAAATATTTGCTAACTTTCCTATGCACTTTGCAGTGTGTGAGGCTGTTGGGGTTTAAAAAAAAAGAAAAGAAAAAAGAAGAGGGAAACAGTATGGAGAATCAGAGACGGGTTAAAACCAGATCACATTCCTCAAAAGTCTGTGTGCTTTCAAAGAGACTATGTACTAACTGGCAATGACAAGAGGGACACACAGGCACACAGAACTCTGTAGGAAGGGAGGCAACTCATCAGATGATCCTGTGCTGGGGGCCATGCTCCTTTCCAGGTGCTTTCTGTTAGCCTAACATCCAAACCCTAGACACCGCCCAGCCTACATAGTCTGGCTTTTATCATGGGAGAGCAAAGGACATGCAGTGAGCTCAAGGTAAGCATAGACCCCTCCCATACCATTTCACGAAGAAAAGGCGAGTGTTGGCATATAAATCCTATTAATTCTAATTCGTGCCCTAGTCATTCCCAAACTCATCTCAAACCTCACAAGGAATTTCCAACTCACTGAGGCTCCACAGACAAGGCTGATTAAACCCCAGGTTAGATTCCCCTGCTCCCTTATGTGGGATAAAAATGATGCAGAGAGTGTAAACTTGAAGATAATTTAGAGCTTACAAGCCAGCTCCATCTCTGGCTTACAAAACTACAGTTGTGAAGATCTCTGTGTCTACTATCCCTGTCCCTAGCTTTACATCTTTGTAATTTCACTGACCAGTTAAACATTCCCTTAAGTTTAGCACCTATAAAAGGTCACCATCTTCACTTCTGGACAAACAAGAATTACGTGTGAAAATTATCTAGCATAATTCTTACTTTTTAACTTTTTAATTTTTTATTAGTCTTTCCTTCCTTCCCCTCTCCCTCTACTTCATGTGTGTGTCTGTGTCTGTGTGTGTGTGTGTTGCACATAAGTGTGTGGGTGACAGTGTAGAGGCAGGAACAGGATGTCAGGAATCTTTCTTTCCTGTTCTCTGCCATTTTGCCTTGAGACACTGTCTCTCTCTGAACTGAAAGGTTAGTTTGGTCTAAGCTTGCTGGCCAGTGAGATTTGGAATCTGCCTGCCTCTACTCATCAATGCTTGGGTCATAGTCACACTCAGCCATGCCACCAGCCCCATGAAGTGAGGCAGGAAGAACTAAAACCAATATAGGAAGAGTAGCCCCGCCCCTTCCCACTGCTCCAGTATGTTTCTTGCCAGTAGATCCAAGAAGAGGGGCCATGGCAGGTCGGGCACCAGATGCAAAGATTGCCAGGATGGCTACCAAATGGCTTGTCTTCAGGAGCCCCTCCAATCTAGCACAGAGCAGTCACAAATTCAAATCCACAGAAACATGGAAAGCTTTGCATAATTCCATCGCATTAAATCCTAGCACTAGGAAAATGTTGGCTTTGAAATGTTCCTTACATGAATTGTCTCGGTAGACTAAATGGAAATTACTGGCAGTTTAGGCGAGAGTAGGTGAATGAGTGAAAAAAAAATGTGAATGGAAATGTAAAATGGCTTCAACTTTTAGCAAGGAAGAAGAGAGTATGATGAGGCTTTCTTGAAAAGGAAAACAAAGTCTTCCCTGGTCCCCAAAGGCAAGCACAGCTGTGCTCCTGGCTGTGGCAATCAGTTGGCCTGTCCTTGGTTCCTGGGCTGCAGTCATTTCTAAACAAATGCTTCCATATATTGTGGAATAGGTTTCTCAGTGGAAAGCCGAATTGCTGGATATCAGCAGGGGCAGTTTTCCTTTCAGAAATCTATGGCAGAAATTGCTCCTCACGAGGACTTTTGAGAGCCCACCTGCAAAGCCACAGGGGGAGAGGCGCCATATTTTTCTCATTTGGTCATTCCATCTTGCAAAGCCTCAGATGAGGAACTTTCAAAAGCCGCCATGTGCAAAAAGCTTTTGTGTGTCCTGGGGAGAAATGTCAAGGGAGATAAGACCTAAAGACCAGGACAAAAAGCACCAGTAACGGGCCGCTTACATTTAGGACCTATTTATTGATGGACTACCAGAAAGTACAATGTGGTATCAAAGACTCAGATTAGACACACAACAGTTTCACTTGCTTACCATGACTGTTAATACATGGAATCTCTCTTATGGTCTAAATCATGGGTAAGTAAAAACACACATTGATGAAGCGTTGTCCGTGTGCCATGTGCTAAAACACTTTACATAAGTCCATTCATTTAGCGTCCATATGCTCAGTGTGATAGGAACTACAGGTTTGTTTGGTATTTTGTTTTGTTTTGTTTTGTTTTCAGTTAGAGATGAAAGCCTGGGGCATGGAATAAGAAGCCAGGCTTGAACCCCAGAAGTCCGGGTGATGCTACAATGCAAAGATCCAAAGATTTAAACTGCATAAGGCCCCAAATAAGAATATTAATCAATGATTTGCCTCTGTTTCCAGCTATTAAAATGAATCATGTTCAGTCTTGCTTTTAGTGAATATTTACTTAAATGTAAGCATTTTGCTAATAAATAAGACAACTCTGTGCCTTCAAAAATCTAAAGGATTATTAATAAGTCAGTTAGTAGCTTTAATACCTTCAGAAATAAAGACAAGACTAGAGAGGCTTGTACAAGACTTTGGAAAGCCTGACCAGGCAGGGTGAATGGCCTATTGGAGGAAGTCCAGCTGAGCTAGATGGGATAGGAAGCTGGAGGGTATGCAGGAGACCAGCTTTCTAGCTGTAGGGAGGACTTTGGGGGCTGAGGTTGGGTGGAGCAACAGCCTCCTTGTTGTGAAAGGCCTAGGGGTTGTTTTTCATGCTGCCAGCAAGCAGTGCTCCAAAAGGCCATTCCAGGGCCATTCAAAAGGTGTTTGGTAGCTGGGCGTAGTAGCACATGCCTGTGATCCCAGCACTCAGGGATGCAGATAGGATAGCTGTGAGTTCGAGGCCAGCCTGCTCTACAAAGCAAGTCCAGGACAGCCAAGGCTACACAGAGAAACCCTGTCTTGGAAAAACAAAAAACAAACAAACAAACAAACAAAAAACATGAAGAGAGAGAGAGAGAAAGGTGCTTGGTTTGAAACCTAGCTCAGGAGGAAAGATGAGCTGCAGAGTAAACAGAGCTAAAAAAAAAAAAAAAAAAAAGCAGCTAGGGGGCAACTTTGGCCTCATATGCATGTAATCGCAAGAATGGGGACCTACAGCAGAGGACGCTTGGTCAGCAATTAATATTTGCAAATCAGGACTGACAGGGCTTAGCTGACAATTGTGGGATGAGGCGGAGGGGAGTTTTCCACCTGGCCAACATGACAGATGACCGCATTGTTCCTTAACAATTAGGCATTTTCTTCCGTTACACACAGTAAAGCCCATAACTGTACTGTACAATAGAAACACAAGTTCTCCAGAAAGCAGTAGGGGCAGGCATACATGTCTTAAGCAGGCTGTTGCCAGCCAAAAGACAGACAGGCAACTGCCTAATTACCACAACAATGACCTACTACTGATGACCATGGCTAAATAAATAAAACACTTTTATGTGCCAAGAAAGACTCCTCATTTCTCACAGAACCCCTATGCGCAGATGAAAAAGTTGAGACACAGCCTGCCTAGCTCTCATGGATGATAATAAAAAATCTGAGAAAACGACAATGCTGGCCAGAGGCAGGATGCATTCTCCCAAAGACCACACTTGTAATCTGTAGAAGACAGGCGGAAGGCACAAGACAATTCCACATAGAGTGAAAAAAAACAGAGAAGGGCGAAGTAAATTAATAAAATCCAGAGTCCAATGTGAGAATTGGCACTTCTGTGTTCTAAAAAGCTGTTTCATGGTTAAGACATGACCTACACAGTCACTTGCAAGACCCAATTTGCAAGAACCTGTTTTGCACTTGGAAGGCTCATCCTTAGTTTGTAACAGTGTAGTGTTCCTATTCTGTCACTAGAGGGTGCTGGTGTAACAGTTCTGAATATTTCTCTTTGTTCCTGAGAGGGCAAACTGCTTTCTCTAATAATCTGGGAAATACATAAATAAATAAGTAAATACATCAGTTTCCATAGTCAAATATTTTTTTTCTATTGCAATTGCAGTCTGTTCTTAACTTGTAAAATAGCATATAATGATTTCAAAATAGTTCTGTAATCTGGAAAGATTTTTTTTTTGTTTCATTTTATTTGGTTTCTTTCCTGATACAATTCTAAATCTGCTCTCTTCTGTAGCAGCTATCATCTGACCTACAGAGTTAGGTTAGTCACTCAAATGCTATTAAGGAGCCAGTGCAGGTGCTCTGCCAATCCTCCTCACCTTCCCCCAGTTTCTGAATATCTTGCTGTCCCAACTTCAAGAGTCCCCTATGGAAGGAGTGTTGGCCTCCTTTCTTTAATCATTGGTTTATATGTTTACTACATCTGCAGATCACTTGCTCCACATCAGCTCTATGTGTGGTGATGTTTCTGAATCTCCCTGATTCCCAGCTCCATGTGGGGTGGGGTCTCTGTCTCCCTAAATAGTTTGACTTCCATTAGGTACTTAAACTCCAAAAATCCAGGGGCCACAGGAGATCTGCTTGACCCTGAATCAACTTTCCTGTGTTCCAACTCACCCTTGCATGTTATGGAACATGTCAGCTTTCTCTCAAAAATCTAAACAGACAGCAAGATCTTTCACCCATCTGGACAGTCGCCATATAAAATGCAGGCATGCAAGTCACCACATGCCATTTGTAGCAACCATTTCTGATTTCATTTTTATTCTCTCTCCCTTTATCCCCTTTCTGAAACCCCTGAGCTCCTTCTCTGGCTTCCTTAACATATACATATATACATATATATATATATATATATATATTGCCATGAAGAAAGCCATCCCCAAGCACTGCCCTGACTATGCCTGTGCCTTGGTGAAGCCTAAGCCTGTAGTTTTAATACCTTGTTTACATCACACTCTGGTCCATAGTACTGCCTGGGAATCCCTAAGCTCCTTAAACTCAGCATGTACCTGTAAGCTCCCTGGGTTCCATGAAAATTCCCAACTCCTCTTGTTTCTGCTCATGCCTCTTTTCTCAGATGCTCACTTTTTAAGATGAAAATACAGTTTCCTTATGCAAGTAAATGCTGAGTTCTGACAAGATCCCTGGCGTCTGCTCAACACATCATTTCCTGTTCCTTTCTTGGCTGCGTAGGCTCTTTCTCATTGCCAGTAACCTCCCGCCATCCCTCCCGGGGCTCTCCCTGGCTTTTCATCCCTCCGCATCCACAGAACTTCGCCTTTTAAAATGCTTGTTTGATTTGTCTGTCTCACCTCCCGCCTCACTGAAAAGCCTCACTGCGCTTTACCTGTCCCTGTTGACTTAATCACCAACATCGCAGGCTCTGTCTCCCATATCTTGGGTGCAGGGGACCTTCTAACCTTATTCTCTGCAAGCGCCTCTGGCTAATGTACTCTAACATCCACCCACAAGCGTATTCACTGTTTTCCCATGTTAGATCCTCTGCTATTATCATTTCTCTCGTTGGCATCATCTATGCTGTCTACCTCCTTACAGACTATGTCCCTAAAAGTCCATCTCAGACACTACTGAGTCTGCCAAGCCCGCCTTACTTCTACTAATCTATAATTCATCTCTCTTTGGGGTCCCATTCATTATCCATCATTTGTATTTCTCTTTCTGTCTTTATGTGTATTCTAGCTTTAAAATATCTTTGGTCTCATCTGGGCATGGTAGGGCAAAGGCTTTAACCCCAGCACTCAGAGAGGCAGAGGCAAGCAGATCGCTGTGAGTTCGAGGCCAGTATGGTCTACAAAGTGAGTTCAGGATAACCAAGACTATATAGAGAAACCCTGTTTAGAAAAACCAATATACTCCACCAAGGACCATGTATGGATATAACCTAGAACCTCTGCTCAGATGTAGCCTGTGGTAGCTCATTTGGTTACTATAGTAACCAATTGGTTTCCCATAGTAAGGGGAACAGTGACTATTTCTGACAGGAACTCAATGGCTGGCTCTTTGACCTCCCCACCCTCCAAGGGAGGAGCAGTCCTGTTAGGCCACAGAGGAGGACTTTGAAGCCAGTCCTGAAGATACCTGATAAAACAGGGTCAGATGAAAGGGAAGGAGGTCCTCCCCAATCAGTGGACTTGGAAAGGGGCAGGGAGGAGATGAGGGAGGGAGGGTGGGATTGGGAGGGAATGAGGGATACAGAGTTAACAAAATGTAACTAATAATAAAAATTTAAAAAATTAAAAAAAAAAGAAAATTCAAATGTAAACCTCTCTGCTGGATTATTATCCTCTTGAGGCAGAGTGAAAATAAAGATTCCTGCTTTAAAAAAAAAAGAAAAACCAATATATATTTGTGTGTGTGTTTCTCATATAATATTATAATATATAATATATTGTATATTATATTATATTATATTATATTATATTATATTATATTAT
>NW_026596109.1:5561439-5609218 GCF_907164565.1 Psammomys obesus
ATATTATATTATATTATATTATATTATATATTTCCCATGTTATATATAATATAATATAATAACATATTATTATATTATAATATTATATTTAATACATATATATGTATGGTCCCATTTATTACATTTTGATTTGAGAGTTTGTGGCTTCTACATAATTTGATTTGTCAATGTGTAGTAAATATCATCATAATATGAGAAGTGTAGTGTTTAAGGCACAGATGGCTTCGAGCAGAGAGGCTCAGATCTTCCCCTAACCCGTATGCACTGGTTAGCAGCTACTGGTTTGACCTCATCTGTGATGTGCTTGCGTCACTGCTGAGGTGCCACTGGTAAGTGAGCTAATGCATACAAAGACCAGTCATGCCAAGAATGTTTGCTGCTTGCCAGTTTGTTTTCTTTTTCTTATCTGTCCAAACTGAGCCTACAGAAACATTTCAGAGAATGCCTAGGTAAAGACAAGGGTGGAAACCGCCACAGTTACAATTTACAGCACCAGAGCCCGCATCAGAGAAGGGTAGGTGTGGATGCGTGTACTCTGCAGCTCTGAAGCCTGACCTCATGTGGTGCTTGATACCCGGCAGACTTCGTTATCACAGGGTACGCCCGCGTGGTTGTGAACTGTGTGCCACGTTTGGGGTGGTGAGAGAGGACAGAGGAGATAGGCCAGACAGGGAGGGCAGCTCACTGCCATCAGCTTCCGAGTTGCTGATTCACAGGGTGCCAAGCAAATTAACCTGATTTTGGGATGGTCTCCGGTGTGGTTTCTCCAACCCTCAGCTGAGAGCCTGCTGAAGGCGGTCGTTAGCAGATTAAGGAAGCAGATGCCAGTGCGCGGAAACTGCATTGCTTCAAACACAGTTCTCTCTGGTCCCCAGCACAGACTGAGAAGACAGGAGGCAGAGCATAATTAGGTCCTTGGGACCAAATGAGTGTCACTGTTATTGCTTTAGTAGCCTCAGTCTGCACATTCCCATTAAAATTTTTTCCTTGGGTACTTTAAGAAAAGAGAGAGAGAGAGAGAGAGAGAGAGAGAGAGAGAGAGAGAGAGAGAATATTAAAAACAAAAAGTAATGGGATTCCCAGACAGAAATCTGTGTTTAAATGGTATTAAAGCTGTGGTTCAAATCAACAAAAGCCAGGAAATCCAATGTTACCCTTCATCCAGACTGTTATAGCATTTTTTTTTTCCAATGCACACTATGCCTGTGAGCAGCCCTCCCTTTTAGTTTCCTGGCTCGGGCAACTCAAATCCACAAGTCACTGAATTATAGGGCTCTGGGCTTGCCATTTAATGGAACCACATGCCCTGAGGACACAAAGCTTTTCAGATGGAATCACTGTGAAGGCTGGGAGTCTGCAGCTGGGTGCTGTTCTTTTTCCTCAGGTTCAGAGGCTCCTGCCTTCTTTCCAGGCAGAAGGGTTACAGGAACAAGTGGGTTGCTGACGCTGGTAAGCTTAGTGTAGCTTGTGTGTCACAGGTGAAATTCATTCGTTCTGCTTCTTTCTCTCTTCACCAGACACGGCGATGACCTGATTGTCACTCCTTTTGCCCAGGTATGTATGTATCATGCTCCACTCACACTCTGTCCCTGGTGTGATTTTAAAAGCAGTCCTTTGACCATAACCGATTTTGAAACATTCTCCTCGCAGGTTCTCGCCAGCTTGCGAAGTGTAAGAAACAATTTCACCCTGCTGACAAACCTTCACGGAGCACCGAACAAGTAAGCCCTGACATTTTTCAGAATTTCAATTCCTTCCCACAAAAGCACAAAACCCTGAAAAACACTGGATACAAGCATTACCCAGAAATCTGCCCTGAAAGCTAACTTTCGGTACACAGTGCAACTGAAAATAAAAAGTCTAAGTGCCTTCAAGTCCACTTGTGTTTCAAAGATTATCACGGCCTTGGAGGGTGCATAGAATCCATCACCCTGGAAAGGGTTAGGAGAGGATTGGAAGCTCATTGACTCAACCTGTTTCATAAAAGGAAACCGTGAGTGCTTGGGAACCTGGCAACTAGCTTGTGAATGCACCCTGGGTCAGAGAAACACTGGGCCTACAGCCTGACTCAGATCTTCAGTCAGCAGTCACCACAGCCTTATCTATCTCCCAAGTCTTTGTGAAGCTACTCACCCATCATTTGTTTGGCTTCATCCAGAGTCTGATAAAGCAGATGATGAAAAGTGAGAGTGGAGCTTAATTTGACCAGTCACTCTCCTCTCTCCGTCCGGAGCTTTTCACTTAAGTAAGCCTCCTTGCAAGAGGAAGTTGCACACTCCTGTGGAACCGCTCTCATCTGGTCCTCTCAGGTGTTCTGCAGCCTCCCACCAGAGTACATCTTCTTCCATGCCATGTGTGTGATCATGTCACTCTCCTGCTGGGGCACTGCAGTGGACCACTCTTTAAGACAAAGTGTAGATCCTCATGCATCGCATCTGAGATGCCTCACAACACAGTATATGTTAATGTGGTGTGAAAATTGGTTGTATTATATTTAGGACAAAGTAATAGTTGAACATTCTTAACCTAAAACTCCAAAATTCAGACTTTTTGAACTCTGATACGATGTCAAGAATGAAAGGATCCACATCTGGCCTCAGGTGATGGGTTGCATTTGGTTACAGTAAAAATAATTATATAAGATTACCATCAGGTTATTGGTGGAATGGGCATGTGAAACAAATGAATTTTCTATCCCCATCCCTAAGATGTCTCACCATGTAAATGAAGATATTCCAGAATCTGAAACATAAACAGAAGGCAAATCTGAAACCTTAACCCTCAGGGACACCCAGCCAACATGTGGATCCCAGAGACTTGGTTTTAGAGCTTTGCCTCCTGCTTATTCATTTGTTAACCCATCCCACCAGTATTTATTTCACACGTACTATTCATCCACGCCCGCACGCAATTGCACAAATCCTTACTGGTCATTCACTTCATATCAACCTCCGATGATCTCATAGTGGTCCACACAGACAAGGTCTCTGCCCTTCCATGGCTTATGTTCTAACAGGAAGAGGTGGTAATTAAGCAGTGAGCGGTCAGATCATGTCCCAGCCACAGGGGCTTGAGTTCAGCAACAGAGGTCCAGCAGTTTTCAGTCAGTTCTTCTCTACTCTGACCATGGACTCTGTATGATTAGACCATCTCCTTCTACCTGTCAGTGTCTTCCTGGCCACATCCTGACATCTTTTATGATGAGTGTCAGTCATCTTTCTCAATCTGCTTTTTCTGGCCCTGCAAAGCCTCTGTGAGTGTTCTCCATTTGGCCTAACGGCTAATGACCTGTCACACTGTCTTTTTAAATCATTGTCCATCACTAGACTGTGGGCGTTCTGGATCACACAAAGCTCCAGGGATCAAGTATCTTGAGACCCTAAATGTCATATACAGAATGGACATAGAGCCATTATCACTCTCTGACTGAGGACCATGCCTCAAATCATGACCCTTTGTGTCACATTTGTCCAGGACAAGCCATGTCTCCAGCAGTTAACCCTCTGCATCTTCTGATCTTCTATAAATCCATATCTGTGTTTTATAGTTAGTCTTGCTATTTATTTCCAGACTTTTTGACTATCCTATTTTCTATTGAGTTAGGGTCAACTTCTATAGCTCCAGCTGACCTGGAGCTCACTAACTCACTATTTGGCTCAAGCTGGCCTTGACATGATAGTAACAACCATCCTTTCCCAACTTCTGAAGTGCGAGAATACAGATGGGAGCAACTACCCCCAACTTGACTTCAAATATCTCTTTATAATCGACATCAAAGGACAAAATATTTAAGAAAAGGCAGACCCTCAAGAGCTTCCCCAAGAGCAGCTGAGAGCACCTCTGTGTAGTTCCGGCTACACAGTGTTGGCTTTAAGCCACAAATAGACCAGCAAAGGCAGGGATAGGCTGGAGAGCTGAGGGACCATTGATAACACTCCACTCTGCTGCTAGGTAGTCAGCGCGCAGCAACAAATAAGAGAAGGAAGTGAAGATAAGCTTGTCTATAAGGGGTGCGTATGGCATACAAGGTGCACCCCCCCACATCCCACCCACAGGCACTGGCTTATGTTAACAATTGGAGCTGTAAGATCCATGGAATTTAGAAGTTGCTTTCTGGGATATTTAACGTGGGTTCCAGGGTGCCACTCCCTGTCTTGAATGTAGCATTTAAGCAGTAATTATGTCCTTGGAGTGGTTTTCATGAGACATCTGGCTAGTGTGGTTCATTATGTGAAAAGGAACTCCCACATAGAACTATACTTCTCCTAAGTTACGGTTTCTTTTATCTTTTGGCTCTTTGCTCTGTATAAAGCGGCCCATTGTCTGCCTGAGCTTTGCCACCCAAACGGTGAAAATCTTAAAAGTTTCTGCTGAGGAGGTTTCCCTGGGCCTTAATGAAATGAGGGATCGGGTCTGTATTTCTTGGTTATAAATGAAAACCTGCACTTCCGTTGTCCCGGGAGTTAATTTTGGAAAACTGTAGCTTTCACTTGGGGTTGTTAATTCAGAGATATTTCCCTGAAGATATTTTCCGATGGCTTCCAAAAGACCGATGGTGCCATCACAAATGCTCACCATGCATACCCACCCGAGACATCTTCTCCCATCATCCATCAGCAAGCACTGATTGTGTGACAACCGGGGAATTGCATCGTCTTTGCATTCACAGTTCTTCAAAAGCATAATTTGATCAGAATGTACATATTCTTTTAAAAAAAATTAATAACCATCTTCTTTAGTGTATACCTGGAATGTCTTTCAGAGCTTTATATATTTTGGCACGGGATTTAAATTAGCTGAGAATCATAAAATCTTGAACACTCACTCAGATATGGAAAATACCTAGCCAAATTTCCTCAGAATAAGTGAGAAAATACATGTGAGCCCCTCACACAGGACCTCACACACTGTAAATCATCAGGAAATAGTAGTTGCTCCCTGCTCGCCCCAAGTGAGAAAGCAACTGACATTCGGTCAGCTTGCCAAGGGCCACGTACTTGGAAGGTGCCAGAGTCTGGGTTGGGATGAAGGTTCCTGGCTTCTATTGCAGCCCAGTTCTCTCTCCGCTACACTAATCAGGCTGGAGAGCTGTGGCCACAAACCCTCACTGTTCCTAGTAACATCTTCAGTGACCAGGCAAAGAGCTTCCTACCATGCTTTTATAAGTTAGAGGCCTCTGGAAACCAGACAGCCAACGCTGTTTGTTTTCCCTTGAGCCCATGAGTTTTCCAGCTGGCAGTCTGATGTCTTATCAACAATAATGTCATTTCCAAAAAGCCATTCATTCGTTAAAGTTTGCTGAGCCTCCATTTTGGACTGCTTATCAAAAAGAAGCGATAACTCAAATAAGCATGGTCCTTGCCTTTTCTCCCACACAAGGATACTTATCTGAATGAACAACTTTAAGTAAAAGCCATACGTTCACAAAATAACTTCCAAGACAGAAGAATTTGCATAATGTGTAATTTTCAAGAAACTGTGGAAAGAATTGGATGTGGGTAGTTATGCTACCAAGAAAGTAGATATTTCTAATATCTATAAAGTCCTAGTTGATGATCTTCTTTCACAAAAGTCTCCTGGGGAACTTGGGAAGATGTGTAGGGCAGAAGTTCAAATGCGCTGTGAATCCACTGGACATGCAGTGAGCTGCACATCACCCGAAGGACAAGCCAGACTGCAGATGTGCAGCTTGGAATGAGCCCAAGTCTTTCCTTATACTCTGTACAACTGTGCCAAAGAGACCTGTGGGGGCTGGGAGTTGCGATGCAGCGCAACAGTAGAGCAACTGTTAGGAAACCACGTAGCCCAGGCCTACACACTGCCCCGAGGCACACAAGGGGGCTAGCCACTGAGGCAGATGTCTCCAGAGTCACAGCAATAAGCCAGAGCATGCACGGTGGGCTGCCCACGAACGAAGACTGCACGTGAACAGCTACAAGCTAGAACATCCACATACTGCGGTGACATCGTCCTGGTACTTTCCTGTCAATGAACAGTTCAGTCAGTAGCCCACCGGTCGTTTGGAAACCCCTACTGATCGCCAGGAAGTTGGTGGGTCCTACAGAGGGCAAAAAGAGGGTTCAGAGTGGCGTCTGCTGTGAGCAGACCATGGGGCAGTGATGGAGATAATGTACACTTATATGAATCGTCACATGAGTAAATGGACCTTGGTATAAATAGAGCACTGTGGTACCATGAGTGACTAGGGGAGGGACCATTTTCAATTAGGAATATAGTGTCCTTTTGAAGACTTGTAATCTTCAAAGGTAGGTGATGTTTAGCGTGGGGAGAGTTTCCTGAACCGAAGAATGGTCAGCAAGAAAGGAGCAGAATGAATTCAGAGCAAAGGAAGAGACAGACCTTGCCCTAAGCAGAGTGTCCATCAATCTTTCATGCATCCATTCATGCCGCTGAATAAGTGTTAGTGAGTTGTTGGCACACAAGAGCTTTCTTGGGTAGCACCCTCGGATCCCCAGTTGTAAGCAAACCTTCTCTTGCCTACATAAAGTTTACGTTTGGTCTAGGGAGTTATGTATCCAACCCTAACCAGACAGTTCATATCTTAATTACAATTTTTGGAGCTCAACAGGGGAGAATGAGAAGAGGAAATGCATGAGAGCACACAGCCAGTCTGTGGTCTGAGATGAACTGTCAGACAGAGAGGCAGTCTAGAGGAGTATGGGGAGGACAGAATGCAGAAGGTTTTGCACGCAGGCTGGGGGATTTGGAACTGAGTCCTTCAATTTCCCTGAAAACAAAAACAGCCCTCAGGATTAGCGTAGGAGTGCTCAGTGAACGGTATAGTAAAGGGAGCTAACACTTAGGATTCAGAAAGACGTATGTGTGCTGTCATGTGTTTGGTGTGTTTCTCTCATCTCCTGATCCCTGAGGTTAAATGATAAAACTCCCAGCAGAAGGAGCTAAGAAGTGTTAATCACCGTGTCCAGCAGAGAACAGCGATCATGGCCTGGCGATTCCTCTACCCTGTCCCTCATGGACATTAGATGCCAAAGAGAACTTTGCTCAGGGTCACCCTGTCTGTTCATTCATTGGTGGTGGCTATGGATCCTGTCCATGCACTCGCAGCTACACAGAAGTTCTCTTATTCCCCAGGGAAACGTGATGGCTGGGAGAAAAGTCACCACTGTGACCGATCAATATGCAGACACTTCCTCAGCAATGGCCTTGCATGCCTTTCTCCATCACTTAGAATTTGACTTCTCCCTCAGACCAGCCTGTACAAAGGGATTCAAAAAGGACTGTAAAAGGTGTATCCGTTGGCCCTGCGCCAGACATATGAAAATGGACTCTTCCAAGGAGCAAAAGTATTTATTAGATTCCTCCCCAAATGAGTCTGATGTTCATTTGTGTTACCAGAGCTTGTTGGAATCAAAGCTTGTGGGATCACAAAGCGACAGACGATAACAACAACAGAAAGAGATTTATTCAACATTGCAGCATTGGGAACTCAAGGCAGCTCAGTGGCTCCTTTCTCTTATGCACACGCTCATCTTCAGGCTCCTGACAGGAATGTTAGATTTAAATAAAAGGCACGAGGGGCCGATAACTAAAGCATTTTTTTCGGTCAAGCTGTGGTCCTGCCCATTACTGATCCATCACCATCATCTCAGCTCCAGCTCTGTCACATTAGGTGAGGTCTGACAAGTTCTCAGCATCATGTGGATCTCTTTGATAGACAAGCTCATTCTTTGGTTCGTTCAGCCCTTTCCCTCTTCCGGCATGAGACCCCTGGGAACAATTTCAAATTCTTGGGGTTCATGAATAGCCACAGAGAGAAGCACATGTATCTCTCTTTAGTATTCCTTCACTAATGTCAGGACAATTACGCCCAGAACTACTGGCCTAAATCTCTTTCTTGATTACCAACAATGTCCAGTTGTTCCTCAGTGGGGCAGACTTCTCTCAGGGCTTCTGAAGGTGCTTCTGAGACCATCAGTGTTGGCAGTATCTGGGAGCCTGTTACAAATGCTGACCCATCTATCCACTGTAGGCCACTGCATGGGACCCCAGAGGCAGAGTGACTACAGTTCACTGCATGGGACCCCAGAGGCAGGGCTGCATTAGGTCTGCTAAATCAGGAGACCAAAGGCAGGCTGGAGCAAAATGTTCTAGCACATTTTGTATATCGCTCTGATGTACTCTGAAGTCTAAGGTTACTGCTCTATACTTTTAAAGGGAGGGTCTCCAGCACTGCACTGAGAAAACGGGAGAGTCTGACAGAGAAAATCTACAAAGCACCAGAAGGGTGATGAGACCAGCGAAGGGCTGGGGAGTGACAGAAAATGGGAAAGAGAAGCTAATTACAAAAAGCCTATGTGGTGGCCCATTCTTGTAGCTCAAGCCCTGAGGGGCAGAGACAGATTCCAGAGACTTGCTGGCCTGTCAGAAAGATAGCCTAGCCAGAAAGATAAGATCCATCTTCAGCGAGAGACCCTCCCTCAAAAACTATCTGGAAAAGCATTTGGGGAAGATATTTGACTTCATCCTCTGGCCTCTACCCACTCACTCCTTCTTAGAGAAGCACATGTACAGACACCTGTGTGCATAGAGATGAAACCCCTCCCCCCCACACACACATATAAGAGGAGTTGCACTCTTAGTGGAAAATGTATTTATTTGCCTCTTGATGTAAGAATATGATGAAAATGAAACCCTCGCTCCTCCATGAAAAGCCAGTGCCTCTAGTGAAAAAACTCTGATCACTGTGCTAGCTGATGTGTGTGGCATTTGGCAAATGATTTGTCCTCTTAAACATCTGTTTCCTGAGGTGCAAATAATGCAGGTTCTGAACTGATAAATCTCTAAGGGTTCCTTTGGCTGTGACGTTCTGTCCTCAAAGAACTGGGATTCATGCTGACATTTGGAGTGAGGCCTAAGCAAGTGTCTCCTTTTCTGAGAGGCTCCCCCAGAAACCCTGAAATGGAGGGGCTGGCAAGGGACCTGAGGTAAACAACTTCCTTCCTGGCAAGTTGTTGCATCCTGATGCTGTGCAGAGGGAAATTCCAGGCCATCTGGATGTGAGAGAATTGCAATCATCTACCCATGTTTCAGTAGCCTGCCTTCCGGAGACAGCCTTATGTCACTGTATTGCTCATTATGCCCTGGAAATCTCCTGGGTGTGGGGGATCATGGAAGGGTGGGGGGCTTTTCAATGCACACTCAGCCTCGATTTCTGCTTCTCCACAGGAGGTCGCCAGCGGCTAGTCAGGCTCCGGTCTCCAGAGTCAGCCTGCAAGGTAGGCCTCCTAAAGAGATCCCTCTCCATCTTTCAACACAATAAATATGTTTCTTATTCGGGACTATTGTCAAAACAACACTATTTATGTGCACACTGTAACCCTCAGAAGCACATCTCTTGGTGACTTCTTTGCAAAGATGCACTGGGCCTTCACTGGAAGTGAAGCCAAACTAAAAAAGCGATTTGAAACCAAGTGTCCACTGTCTGCCTAGGCCTTCACAATTGAGTGTTTGGTCCTGCTGTTTCCGGAAGAGAAGGAGGCAGACCTATATCAAGAGGGCAGCTTGGCCTCAGCTTGCTGACCTCAGTGAACTCCAGGAATGCTAACCTCAAACATTCCCCTACAGGGGTGCCTCCATTAGCCTGAGGTCCCCAAGGCACATTCATGGTTTTCCTTTTAGCATCGACTAGTGTTACAAGTTGCTCTGCCTCATACCCAGGTGCGGAACCAAAGGTTCTTCCCGGGTCACAGAGCATTTCTCTTAGAGGTCATCCAGATTTGTCCCTCTCATCTTTAAGTTCATCTACGCATCTGCGCTCACTGTGTATTGAAGTCTACTGAGAAGAAGGGCCACCTTGAAGGAGCTTCACAGAGATGTGTTCAACATGTATTTGTCACATCACAGGTGACCACTTAGGCGGCCTCTTTGAAGTCCACAAGGGGTACTCCTTTGAACCTGTCCTTCTCTTATAGCAGGGGTTCAGCAAAACGCCACCGGAAACTAAGATAGACTCAGCATGGTCCTCTGACATCTAACGGTGCTTGATAGTCTCCTTCCCTGGTAATTAGAGTCTCCTTCCTCTCTGGATGTTGTGTTCTGCTGGTGGTTTGATCCTAAGTATCTCCAAAGTGTTAGAAATTACTAACTTTTGAGCAAAGGGAACAAAGGCAGTGGATCCCATTTGCTCGTTGGCTTCTGAAGTCCTTGTAGTATAGGCTTTTAAAACTTTTAGAAGCAAAAAGATGAAGAACGACAACAACCAAAAAAAAAAAAAATCAAAAAAACAAAAGAAAGACATGAAGGAAGGTGAGTGTACACAAGAGCCCTGTGATATGAACTGGAAAGAAATAAGCAGTGCTCTGCCCACAGACTTCAAAACCTCGGCATGCTGATGGGCCTCTTCCGTTAGGTATAAAAAGAAACAGAGGAGTGTCTTAGTGTGTAGCTGTGCTGGATCCTGGGAGATCAAAGGAGCTGTTTTGACCCGCCTGTTGTTTCATCTTATTGGCCTGCACCTGAGGCAGCTTTGTTGGCCAATTCTACCAACATGTTTCTGATACCAATTTGAATATTTAGAGTACATTTCCTTTTTTTTCTCTTATAATAAATATGGACATATACCAGGAAGGCATTTGATGCTTATGGTTCTATAAATTGACTCATTAACCAAAACACTGTTTGAAAGATGTTTTATGATTATTGGCACATTGGCTACAGCTTGGCGTCTGGAGCTTTCTTAAATGCCTTTAAAACAATGAAGCAAAGAAGTGACAAGTGACGATGCCACTTAAGGCAATTTGTTTTTGTCTCTCTCTGTGGCACACTACAACAATCCTGGGTTTTCTCTGGGAAGAGACTGTGGTGCTACCGATTATTACATAATTACCGGTTTCAAAATCTCCTCAACGGTAAACCACAGGCAGGAGAGGGGAGACACACAACCCTTGTTTTGTTCTTATTATCAGCTGAAAAAAGTCGGGCAGATTTTTCCTGTTATTTTAATATTTATCAGCATATGACAAAGAGGTGTGTTTAAATAGAAACTCTAAAAGGGAATGAAAAAATACATGGCTTTGAGCAAACAGCATGCAGCACTGGAGAGCTGCTTTAAAACGTAAGTTTTCACTGAAAATTCAGGAAAGAAAATCGGGTGTTTTATTCTGAAGTACTGAATTTGAGCTCGTATATTTTCATAGAAATAGAAGGTCTAAGAAATACAAGACACTAGAATGAACATCTTCAGCGACAATGAATTTTGTCAGCAAAGCCTGACTGACTTCCATTACATGGAAGCAAGGAGGAGAAGCCACATCTAAGAAGATGACTCCTCTGCAGCTTCTTCCTCCTTCTTGTTCTCCCTTCTCCTTCCTTCCCTTCTCTCCCCTCCTCTTCTCCCTCCTATTTTGTCCTTCTTTATGCTCTTTCTCTTCCTCTTCTACTCTCTCTTCTTCTGCTGCTTTTTCATTCATATAAATGAAACGCGATTCACTGTAAAAGTGAATTCTTCAAATCCAGGTGTGATTCCTACACGTACTGTGGCTGTTGCTGAACAACCAAGACTCTGGGAGATGAAATTTCTCAATCCAAGATACCTTCCCTCCCTCTTTTGGATTCTCAGCTATTGGTGCTAAACAGAAAAGTATTGTCTGTGAAAAGACAACATTGTTTTGTTTTTGTTTTTCTTTAGCATGATTGCTCCTGTTTTTGGCAACAATTTAATTCTAGGATGCTCTGTGATTTCCTAGTAGTGTGCTTCTCTCACTGGACCCCAGGGTCCTGAAGGCAGAGGCTGCACCTTCCTCATCTCTTTGTATTCCTAGTGTGGTAAATAATTTCTGCATAGTAGTAGGAACAGAGTAAATCTCAAACTGGCCAGAACTACATAACAGTTGGACTTTATTTGAAGGGAAGCGCTCATAAAGGTAAAATGTAATAACAAGGCAATATCTCTGTGTCTAGGGAAAGTACTTGCTTCTATTTTTCTTTCAGAATCTTAATCACTGTCTTGAAATTAGAAGGTGTTGGGGCAAATTTGATAACTTCTTATATATGTCAATATGTTCATGTAAGTTTTGCATAAGAAAGAGTAAAGCCTAAGAAGGTCACATTTTGTGGACAAAGTAGAAAAGGCACCATCCATTAATGAAGGGCTAAAGCCAGAAAGAGCATTTCTGAAGCCTATGCATACAAGTTTGGGAGGTCACAGTAAGTCCTCTTGAGTATGTTGACTATCTTAAGGTTAATAAGCAGCTCAAGTTCCATCAAAATCATTACTTACTTTTGAATTCGTGAATTTTGGGCCTTTTTCTGTATAGGATTAAAACAGAAAGGAAAAAATAGAATAAAGGAAAGAAAAAGTCTAAAACATGGCAAGAACTTGAATTCTTTCGCCTGGACATATTCAAAATGGAAGATTGAAAACTCTAGATTTCAGGACCCAATGCTATTCCCAAAGGAAAAACAAATCAGATAATTGAAAAATAAATAAATAAAAAATCTTTATACATATGTGTAATTATGTGACAACTGCCACACTTTCTCCATACCCTCTGCCCTATGTTTTTGCATGCGTTTCATCTGAGAAGATAAATTACTGAGTGACTTACTGCCTTTACAGAAGGATTTTATTTCCTGAACAAAAGGATTAGAGAAGTATCGCTTTTAGTAACTCTCACCTCTGAGTCACATAAATGACTTGATTTACAACTAGATGTATCACACAGAGAATTTTTGTAGCAGCCAGAGTAACATGTGAAGTAGGGCGTTCTATCATAATATTTCACCTAAAATTTACCAATGGCTATACACACCAGGAAGATTATCACTTGTAACAGATCTAATGTTTTTAAAGTAACCCAGAAGTTGACAGATCATCCAAAATGGCGGCCAACCACGTCAACAAGATAACTAAAGAACTGCTTGGAGGTCTCCAGGCCGGCCAGACTGCTGCAGACACAGTTTCTGCCTCAGCTCGGGTGTCTGAAGCATTAACTGTGGTGATTTTCAACATGAGTCAATTAAAATATATTTCAAAGAAAGAATGCATTTGGAGAAATAGGATGAGGAAGCAGAAGTCTTCCAGTAAAGCGTGAAATGTGCTGACCTATCAGAGCAGCAGTCTTAACTGGGCTTCAGGGAACTCATGCCTTCTAATACACTTCAAGGCCACTCTGGAAGGGATGACATTACCAGCTGATAAAGCGAAGAAGGGACCTCCTTTCAGGAAGCCTGTTTCTCCACAAGACTCCTCATGTGTCTTCACTTGGTTTTGACTATTTCTGAGGTCTAAGTAGATGTGCCTGAGGCACGTTTTGTTCAAGAAGTACAGCAGGGCTCAGTACACAGTCTCTAAGCCTTAACAACTCAGAAAGCCAAGGATTTGCTAGAACTCCTAGGGTCTAGATGAGAGAGGGCCTGAGGAATTTAGGCAGAGGTCTCTCTGAGGACCAAGGCTACAGCAGGTCCGTGGCGGATGACCAGAAAGGAAGGCCAGCACATGATGAACCTTTGCTTGGTTTCTGCAATTAAGCAAGAACTGTCAGGCAGGATTACAACACGTGGCCAAACAGGAATAAGATCAACCGTGTAATCAAAAGACTCTGATCACTCAGGACAAAGGAGATCCTGAAGAAAATTACAAAAAGAAAAAGGAGAAATAAAGGCAACAGACATTTCCTTCAGTGCTCAGAATGATGTGTGTAACCTGAATTGCTGGGACAAGCTGCTTAATTACACACTGTGAGTGTGCAAAAAGCTTGTATACCAAACATATACAATACTAATCATAGAATAGAAAACACCAGAAAACCTGGGCAATTCTCAAGGTAGTTCTCTAAATGGTTTGAAAGAACCTGTTGTGTCTAAAAGAGTCATCCTATAAAAAGTTGACCCAGAATACGGACACTGAACTGTCTGCACTGATTTGCAGTTATTTCACCTATGTCTAAATTTAAGAATTGGTAACTGAAAAATCATTAGTAAGTCAGCTCAAGTGTGAATGGTTAAAACATGTCCCCTGGGCAAACAGCTAAAAATAACATCTTGCTTATTAGTGGCCCCTTTCACTTGTTCAGAATTAATTTCTTCATTTAGCAGGAAAGCTCTCTCCTCGTATTAAACAGGACATGGGGACAAGCAGCATGTAGTCTCTCAGTAGCTGCAGAAAGAGGCAAGTCCATTCCTTGTGGACTCCACCTCGGGTTTTCGCACTGCTGAGAGACACTGTCCACCCCCTCCCCCTGAAAGCTGGAATCATGCATGTTAGTAAGTATTTCAGTTATGCGATTGACGTCAATGGAGTCATTAAATAGATTGCTGGCCCTCCCAGAAGCAAATCACTGCCAGGGACCTAGATACAGACACTTTTTTTTTTTTTTTCAAAGACAACCATCAGGTTTTGCTATGAGAGAAAACGAAAAGTTTACACTGTAGCCGTCTTGTCTCCAAACAGTTTCTTTTTGTCCTTTGCATTTTATTTCCGGCCTTTCTTTCTCGTTGGTTACGGTAGACTCCAAATGACACCCAGATATCATTGCCTAAATGTTTTGTGCACAAAAGCACCTCCTGTAATTGAGACCAGAGAGGAAGGTACTCCGCTTTGAAAAAGGGATCTCTCCTTTTGCTCTGTTCAGCTCATCTTGATGTTAATTCAGTGGCATACATTGTTTCTGCAAATCACTATTGTCTGCTACTGAGGTTGTTTGACATTTGGATTCTTAAATAAACAGTTTCCTTCACACACACACACACACACACACACACACACACACACACACACCCATTCGCCTTTTCTACCGCCTCTGCAAGGCTCAAAGCTGCAGCCCTCATCTATGAATCAATCTTTCTGCAGCACCCGTGCTCTGTAGCTCTGTAGCACGGGGTGGAGGGGGAGGCTGGGAAGACAAACTGGTTCTCATGGCTGCTTCGTCTGCAGCAGGGCACCCACAGGAGGCTAGCCACGTGCCTGTGTCCTCCCAAACCCCAGCTGCTGCCTGCCTCAAGCCTGGTCACGCAGCAGCTTCCAGGCCTGTCAGAAAAAGCCCTTCAGGACACAGCTGCCTCTTCCTGGGAATGCCTTCGGGCTCTGTTTGCCTGGGCTACAGTTGGAATGACTGCCAAGGACTCTCCCTACACCTGGACAATTCTACCAGCGAGGCCCAGAGCCATAAAGCTACCTCCATCATCTCTTCAGATCTGGTCCTCATCGTGTACCACGCAGGATACAGAATCTACTTCTCACCTCAGACTTGTCCCTGAACTCCATGGGCTGTTTCCTTCCTCTGTCAATCACTAGGGGCACATAGAAATGCTAGACACTTGAAATTTTTTCTTGATTCAGATGGAGACCAAGTTCTGTGTTTTTCCTGCTCTGTCCCTTTTTTTTCCCCCCACAGTTCTGGCTTGGGAGAACACTGTCACCACCACCCATTTATCTCTCATCTCTTGAGACAACTAGCTTCTTTAGCCATCTCTCTAGTTTTCCCTTCTCTCCTGCAATAAAAGACTTTGTTTTCCTGTACCCAAACCATTATGGTCATCTCCCAAAGTGGTTTGTTGTCCACAGTGGTCTCCTTTTTTCTGGCATGCTTCTTCTTATCCCCGCTATAAGTTGTTTGGGGGTGGTGCATGCTTGCATGTCTGTGTGTGTGTGTGTGTGTGTGTGTGTGTGTGTGTGTGTGGCGTGCGAGTGCAGGTATGCCTGTGCTTGTGCCTATGCCTGTCTTGTTCGGTTGTTTTTCCTGATTTGGATCTTCTTGGTTTTTAAGATAAGACCCAGCCTTCTCACCAGGCTCAGAACTCTGCTCCTAATTCCTTCTCTGTCCTAGTCTCCCTTATCACTCCACCCCTACCTTGCTCCAGTCATGGTTGTGTGAGCTAAATATGCCAGCATCCTGACTCCTGACTTTCCATACCGCCTTTGTTTTCTACTTTTTGGATAATGGAATGACAATTAAAATAAGCATGTAGTTCTGATCTAAGGCCTAGTGTATAGTATGTGTTTAGAAAATGCCACATGATCTCCCCATCTCCATCCGGAATGTGCATTTTTATTATTTAAGACTCTGCTTATCTGTCATCTTCAGAATGTGTCCCTCTCAAGTCCTCTTCAATTACTATCTCAAAAAAAAACCCTCTTAATTAGTGTCTCAAATCTCAAGCTAATACTTGAAACATCTTGTTTTCTCTCCTACTGAACTGCAAGCATCTCAGATCCATATATACAAACCCTCTTGTTTTATGCTCCCAGCTAAGATTGTAAAACATAACAAATGCCCAATAAGTGTTTATAGAATGATCAAATAGCAGTAGGTGATTGCCCAACCCTGAAATCAAAATATTGGAGGATCGGAGTGCTTCCTCAGCTTTGTCCAGGCTTGCCTAAATCTCTGCTGGCTCTCGGGACATGCGCACAGTGCTGACATCCTTGGCTAACCTTGATTGCATGTGACATTCAAGGCACGTGAAGAGAGCGCCTTCCAGCACTTCAGTGAGAAGTAAGAAAGTTAAAGAAATAGAAAGACACAAAATGACTAGATGCATGTAGCTTATCATACTAAACAGTACCAGTCTCTCAGTACCTACCACAGTGCCTGGCACAAAATGGGTACTTAATAACATATTGAGTTGAATTAAGTTAGGAATCTGAGTCAGTCTCTAGACAAATTATTCTCTAAGACTTGGTTTTCTTATCTGGAAAATGGGCACTTTAATTTTCTATCTCATAAGTTTGATGTTAGAGTAAATAAGAAAGGCTCTGTGGAGCACTTATGAGAGAGCTAGAGTACCCATTTCAAATTCCAGCTCTAACCACTTTGTGACCTTGGGACAAATTACTTAATCTCGCTGTGTCTTAGTTGCCTCACCTTCTAATTAAAATGCAAAGCGCACATGCCCTATAAGCTACTTACATGGATTAAGTGACTCTACACGGGCTAAACAACGAGAAAACTGCAATTGGCAGTCCATAGCATGCATCACATGACCTCAGTGGGCCTCATGTGGCCTAGCTATGGTCAGTATGTGAGAGCTAAGAATCCGGGACTTCTGCTATCGGTAGGGAACCAGAACAGAAAGCACCCTGGCTGACTTCCTTTCCGCAGTAATATGGTCTCCCCTCCCCCTTATCTGCAGTTTTGCTTTTGAAGGTTTCAGTTATCCTTGGTCAACCCAGTCCAAAAGTAATAAAGTGAAAATTCCACAGAGGGGGAAATTCATAAGTTTTCAGTCACATGCCCTTCTGAGTGTTGTGATAAAATTGTGTTCCATCCTGATCTCTCCTGCCCGGAATGAATCATCAGTTCATTGTGCAGATCAATGCTGAGTTATCCACCTGCCCGTTAGTTCCCTAGTTGCCCTCCGGGTTGTGAGATTGGATACTGTACTGTCTATCCCAGTCTTCAAGTCATCCCAACTCCAGGAACTATTCTATTTTATTGTTCACTGCTGCTGGTCTCTGACTGTGCCTAACTTATAAATGAAACATCATCACAGGTATATGTATACAAAAGCAGACCGCACAGGCAGGGTCCATTCAGCATTACCGGCAGTTTTTTGGCATGTCCTGGGGTCTTGAAATATGTCTCCAGAAGATAATGGGGACATTGTGTGATCTGGAGGAAAGCTTTCTTCCTCCCATAAAAAAAATAATAATAAATAAAAAGCTAGTTATGTAGAAATACTCAAGAGTTAAAGACAGGCTTCCCTATAACGTATATTAGGAAGATGGAGAGCAGGAGGGAGAATGAGCTTGTGACAAACACGACAGGATACCAAGTCTGGCTCTTATGCTTTAAAACAAACCACCACAAATGGCAAATGGCTGTAGATTCTGATAAGCCGCACCTCAGAGAGCTGAGCTTTCTCCTGCACAGACCCAGGGGGGTGTCACTTCATGTGATGACAGCCTGTGTGCCCGTCACACAGCTCGCTGCAGCCTTCAGGGTTGATACATTCTTTTCTAGGCACAGGTTTTTCCAGCACAGGCAGCTCAGCAGGAAGTCAGAGTCGAAGCCAGCTCAGAGCTGCCGTTTGTAGACAAGAAAAATCCTACTGGCAGAACACGACATGGGAAGGTGAGGGATCAAGGAGGCTTTGGCTCCTTCTAGAAAGACAGCAAGCCCCTTCACTTACTGCTGGGACAGGGAAAGCCCCCTCATGCATACCTCCCTTCTCTTTCATGCTCCACATGTATAAGTCATGCTTAACCTGTAGAAGGATGAAAATGGAAAATTGCTAAGAGAAACTAGAGGAAGGAAGGGGCTTCCTAAGTGTCTCTTTCTACTCCTACATCCCAGAGACAACATGATTCTAGGGACAGGATGAGTTCTGCTTGCTGCTGACCAGTGTGGGCTGTTTCTAGAGCTGTTCTCAGAAGCCGGGAGCATTTCAGGGAAGTGTTTCACTGGAGAGAAGAGAAACAAAGCAGGGACTGTCCCCTTGAAATAGAGAACAGGCAATAGAACTCACTGGATCGGAGTTGATTGTCTTGACTTCCTCCCAGCCAGAGCCGTTGACAAAGACCAGGAGTGACACTCGGAGTTCTGTGTACGTTTCTCATACCCTCTTTCACTGTGTCTATGAAGTGAGCTGAGGCCATAGTGGTCACTGGACTCATTTAACCAGCAAAGGCACCACAACAGATTCTGTCAGCCGTCTCTGAAGCCCCAATTGTACTCTGGTCATCACATCTCCAGGGTCTTGAGTCTAGCTAGCATGAGAAATTTCCAAAGCCCCACAGGCCTGCCTCTGACAGCAAGAGAGGAAAGGGGCTAGTGATGACCATTTCCAGGTACAGGTGCAATGCTGTATTCTCTGGATCTAGTATCTACTACCTATCGTTTTTGCAAGTATTGTTCCTTGCAGATTGAGAAGGGAGCTTGGGGCAGGGCCTGGGCTTACTCAAGAGAGCAGGTTAATACATGACAGGTCAGAACTGAAATCCAGATCTTTGTTTCTTAAAAGCCCATGACCCTCTGCACTCACAGATACGTAACCACACATTTACATAGAGTTTAAACATAATAAAAATAATGTCTTTTCTTAAAGGGGCCTGGCTCTGCAGTTAGAAATGGGTATTGCTCTTGCAAAGGACCTGTGCCTCCAGCTCCAAGGAATCCAAAGCCTTCTTTGGAGACCAAGCCACTTGAATTCACATATACATACCCAAAGGTAGACAAACACATACACACATAATTTTAAAATGATGAAAACAAAGTATTTTTAAAAAAAAGCTCGTGTTCTTTCCTCCTGGGCCTGGCCACATTCTCCCCACCTACAGACAGCCGCAGTAAGCCCTGCTCTGTTGTCTATAGTCCTAAATACTTGCAACAGTGCACATTTGATAGCTGCAAGGGAGGCACATGACTTTGTTCCACTCTTCCACATGTAAAAGTAGGAACAATGCTAAAATCCGTTAGAGCTACGATAATATTTATGTGAGTCTTTCTATGTAAATCATTGATAGCTTTATCTGGCACCTAGTATTATTTAACATTTTCTCTAATCAATGTTAGCAGCTCTTATGGGGACTGAAGTAGACTGAGACACAAGGAAGAGCTTTGTCAACAAGTAACCTTGAACTTGAGCCCTGAAGTCTGAACAGAAGCTAGGCGGAGGGCCACTGAGACAGAAACCAATACCTCAAAGGTACTTCACCCATCGACCCTGGTTGCTACCACAGCCCTAGTGAGGATCAAGATGAGAGAGGATAAGAAGTTCAGGAGGTCACAGTACTTTCTGGTCATGGAAGATGGGTAAACTTTATTGTTAGTTTACTTGGGAGCCATGGAAATATTTTGAGAATGAGACTGGTGTGAGATCATTTGAATTTCAAACACAGAGCTTCAATCTGAGCCATAAGGCAGAATGGTTAGCAGGGTCCATGTGTTCCCAGGATCTGAATCTCCTTCACCATAGTGGTCAGTGCAGCCCCTCCTGACCACTCTGGGATGAAGAAGGCAGGATCTGGAGCTAGCCTTTCTGTGCTTTCCTTCTTGTACTTCTTTCTTTCCCTGTGATTATAGAAGCATGATCCAATATGTCTGGTCTTGATTTTCTCATCTGAACAATGAATCATCATAAGACCAAAATTAGTCAATTGTATGTGAAGAGTTTAGTTTAGTATTTGCTACACCAAAGGCACTAAATGGATACTATTGGTGACTGTTTTTTTCTTTTCCTTTTAAAACATTTACCATATTTATTTATTCAGGTGTGTGTGTGTATGTGCGTGCGTGTGTGTGTGTGTACATGTGCCCACTCACTCATGAAACTGAGACAACTTGCAGAAGATCTTTTCTTCCATCTTGTAGAGACCTGGGATAGAAGTCAGGTTGTCAGGATTGACAGCGAGCACCTTTACTGGCTGAGCCATCTTGCCAGCCCCAAAGAGGGCTTTCTTGAGCTAGGGTACATTCAGATAAGAAAGAGAACCTGCAGGACTTGGCAACTGTCCAGCTGTTACAGCTTTGGGGAACTTGAAACAGTGTCTGTGGGGCACAATTAGTTTCAAAACCTTGTGATGACAGCCCAGACGGCCATCTACATAGACAGAAGCTAACAGCGTGAAAGAGGTTTTTCCTTCTCTTTGGCTGTGTAACTATTTCTCTGGGAGCTCAGGACAAGCCCAAACCTCTGAGTTCCCCATTCTCTGTCTCAGGAAGGACAGATCCTTGTAAGGACTAACCATCCCAGGAGTACCTAGCACAGCTAGCCCCCACAAGTAAACACTCACTGGAAGGAAATCTGGGGCTCTGCACCGGAAGAGGCTTTTCACACATTTATAAGCTCGAGTCTTCTAGGTATTTGGTGACTGAGTGCCCAGAATGTTTTCACTTCTTCATGCAGCTACCCAGGATAGTCGCCTTGACAGAGAGCGACTCCTCCATGTCTCCCTGCTACAGCTGGTGCCACGTGTATGCACACAAGTGTTCCTTGAGCTGATTTGTCATTTCTTTGTTCCAGGAGAAAATAAGGGCTTTTCAGAAGAATTTGTCAGCACAATAGGTCTCTCCTCCCAGTCATCTGCTTTTCCATTTTTCTTTCCTCTCTCATAGAAAGTTCAGCTGTTCTCTCCCAAGGCCTCCTACTTTTTCCTCCTGCCCCCATAACCCTAGGTCTTCCCAGCTACCTTTTAGATAGCCCTCTTAAAGCAAACAGTTCCATTTGCTGCTCTGGAGAGCCTTTTCCTACTGCCTGCTGTGGGTAGATGTTTAGTTCATTCATCTTACAAGGGACCAGGCATGCCCTTTCTTCTCCCATCATCCATTTGTTCTGTTCAATATGTTTTGCTTAAATAATGTCTTTTAAGAAAGAAGAGGTGATGTTCTCATAGATAAGATCCAGATCCTGACCTTTACTTTATGCAAGGACTGCATAGACAAGCTTTTCTTTAATTTCAGTTTCTGAATTTAGATGTCACCCTTATGTACAAAATAGATATATAACAATTAAGAGGAGATCCAAGATGGTGGCACCCATTTCACACTGTATCTGAACAGCAGGGCAGCAGTGACTGACAACAACCATCTGACTGAAGTATGGACTCCAAAACACCAGTGACTGTGTTTCCCAAATGAGAGGAAACCCCATGGTGAATACCTTCTGGGTACTGGGACACAGAGCTCCAACTTCAGTGCTCCTGATTCCTGGGAGCCACAGGAACAGCACCAGACACCACTCCAGAGCCCAACCTGTCTTCCTAGGGAGACTAACTAAACCTCTGGGCTCACTGGTTCTCCAAGCGGGCTGTGCCCAGCAAACACAGTGTCTGAGCAGCTGAAGTTCATTAACCTCAGAGGAAGGAATCCAGTAGTGGAGCAGTTGTCTTCAGGACTACTTCTGCTGAGAGGAGCGCCCCTGGGCTCCTGAGGAATCCAGTTAGTCCACAGGATCATACACCTGGGGAAAGCCTTTGCAATTCCCTGAGAACCACCAGCCAGTTGGAGACCATACCCCCCAGTCTGAGGAGGGCACCTGCAAAAACATCCAGCTTCCTGCCCAGGGTTCTTCCCACCCAGGACTCTAGTAAGCACCAGAAACTACAAGCCAATGCCAGAGACAATCAGATGGCTAATGGAGAATGTAAAAATGCACTCAACAAAAGCCAAAGCAATATGGCAAGCAGCCCTGGATACCCTAACACAACTGAAACACAAGAAAATAACCTTAAATCTATGTTTGTGGAGATGCTAATGGAGGAAACAAATATAATCTGTAAAGAAATGCAGGAAGATGCGGTCAAACAGATTGAGGCCATCTGAGAGGCCTGTAGAGAAGAAATGAATAAATCACCCAAGGAAATACAGGAAAGCACAAACAATCAGGCAAAGGAAATCAATAAAACAGTTCAAGGTCTGAAGATGGAAATGGACACAACAAAGAAAGCACAAACTAAGGCAATCCTGGAAAGAGAGAACTTAGAGAAGAAAACAGGAACTACAGAGGTTAGCATCTCCAACAGAAGAAAAGAGATGGAAGAAAGAATCTGAGGTGTAGAAAATATAAGGGAAGAAATTGATGCATCTGACAAAGAAAATGTTAAATCTAAAAAATTCCTAACAGAAACCATCTGAAATCAAGGACAACATGAAAAGATGAAACCTAAAAATAATAGAAATAGAGAAAAAAGATTCCTGTCTCCAAAGCCCAGAAAATATTTTCAACAAATTCACAGAAGAAAATTTCTCCAATTTAAAGGAAGAGATGTCTGTAAGCATACAAGAAGCCTACACAACACCTCATAGATTAGACCAGAAAAGAAAATCCTTCTGCCACATAATAATCAAAACACTAAATATACAGAACAAAGAAAAATGCAAAAAGCTGCAAGGAAAAAGGCCAAGTAACATATAATGAAAAACCTATCAGAATCACACCTGACTTCTCAACAGAGACTATGAAAACCATAAGGGCCTGGACGGATGTCATGCAGATCCTAAGAGAACACAGATTCTATACCCAGCAAAATTCATTATAGATGGAGAAAACAAGATAAATTCCATGACAAAAACAAACTTAAACAGTACCTATTCACAAATCCAGCCCTACAAAAGACACTAGAAGGAAAACTCCAACCCAAGAAGGCTAACTACACCCAGGAAAACAGGAAATAAATAACTTCAGTACAGCAAAACTAAAAGTAGACAAGCACATAAACACACTACCACAACTAACATCAAAATAAAAGGAACTAACAGTCACTGGTCATTAACCTCTCTCAACATCAATGGCCTCAGCTCCCTAATAAAAAGACACAGACTAACAGAATTGGTGGGTAAAGAGATTCCAAAGTTCTGCTGCATACAAGAAAGACACTTCAGTCACAAAGCTAGACATTACCTGCAAATAAAGGACTGGAAGAAGGTTTTCTAAGCAAACGGACCCAAGAAGCAAGCTGAAGTAGCCATCCTAATATCTAATAAGATAGACTTTCAACCAAAATTAATCAGAAAAGATAGGGAAGGATAGACACTTCATTCTCATTAAAGGAAAAATCCACCAAAAGGACATCACAATTCTGAACATCTATGCCCTAAATACAAGGGCATCCACATTTGTTAAAAAAAAAAAAATCATTAATAAAGTTTAAACCACACACAGGTTCCCACACATTAATAGTGGGAGACTTCACCCCACTCTCATCAAAGAACAGATCAACGAAACAGAAGATAAATCAAGAAATAATGACACTAACTGATATCATGTATCTTTACCCAATACAAAAGAGTTTTCCTTCTTCTTAGTCCCTCACGGAACCTCTCCAAAATTGGCCATATAGCAGGTCACAGAGCAAGTCTAAATAGACACAAGAAGAAAGTACCTAGGCCGCCTGCTCAGATGTAGCTGATAAGCAGCTCAGTCTCCATGTGGGTTCCCAAGTAAGGGGAACAGGGGCTGTGTTTGATATGGGCTCTGTTGCCCACTCTTTGTTCGCTTCCCCCTGGTGGGGGCCCCTTGCCAGGCCACAGAAAAAGAGGATGCAGGCAGTCCTAATAAAATTTAGTAGGCTGGGGTCAGATGGTAAGGTAGGAGAGTGCCCCCTTTCTGAGAAATAGGGGAGAGGGGATAGGAGGGAAGAGAGAGGGAGGGTAGGGCCCAGAGGAGATGAAGGAGGTGGCTAAAACTGGCATGTAAAATGAATAAATTTACATTAAAAAAATTAGCTACAGATTACTGGTTAAGGGTACCATGGAGCCCAGCCAAGCTGATACCTCAAGCCAGTTTTATCACACTCACCAACCACCCACCAAAGCACATAACCTGTCTCAGTAGTAATCAGGCTAGAATGATGCCTGGCTTGCTGCAGGCTAGATACTTAAAGTTAAGAAAAATAAAAAAATATCCATGTGCCCCACATCTTGTTTCAGCTTCAGCTCATAGCATTGTTCTAGAAATCAGAGGGAGGTGTGCAAGGCCGGAAGTTCAAAGCTTTGTATTAGCACACCTAGACAGTATGTGCATTAGCTGTAGTGTCACAAAAACACCATTGTTCTTTCTTACCCTCCACGCTAGGTGGGCAGCCAGTCATGAGAAAAGAGAAACCCTTGGACCTCAGCTTTACAAAAACCCACTTCCTGGATCTCAGAACCAACCACTGAAAAACTCAGTTGAGATTAGTTGTCTTTAAAACGTTAATTTTCCCAGGGATGTCTTGAGGAAGGCTAGAAGGTCTGAGGGTTCTATTTATATACATTGCTGAGTTCAATAGGATAGGGTTTGAAAGGCCAATACCCTTTCTTTCATAATTTGGAAGTCTGGATTCCAATCTGACTCACCAAGTGAAGTTTCAGATTTCTTCCTCCTTATATCTGATATATATCTTATATCTGAAGAAACATTCTTACATGCCCCCTGGGTCTTGTGTTTCTGTCATTCAGAATGCCCCTGGCCCTTTGCACACACACTAACACCAGACATCTGCCCTGGCCTCATTCCAGAATGTGTTCACAATGGTTCCCAGCCTGAGCTCTCAGAGCTGGACACCTTATCAGAGGGCAGAGGGGGCCCTTTAGACAAATGCTGGATGGCTTCCCCTGTAGCATTTACACTATCACATACCTGGAAACCACCTCCATCCCTCCCTCCCTCCCTCCCTCTTTACCTCACCTTACTCCTATTTTTTTTTTCGAGAAATGGTCTTGCTATGTAGCCAAGGCTATCCCAGAACTCATGATCCTTCCATCTGTGTAGTGCTGGGATTACAGACGTAGACCCTACCCCCATCCCCCAGTTATCTTTTGATAAAAGCTGCTTCAGCGTGCTACTGAAGGAACACAACTGTGTGACTTTCTGTGGCTTAATGAGCAGCAGCTCACCATGCACTTTGCCCCCCAGGTCCTGCCTTTTCTTCAGGTCTTGAGTCACTTGTTTTGCTCTAGTTCTGAAAGCATTTACCTCCACCCCCTCTTCCTCTGCAGCAGTAACGCTTCTTCTATCCACTTCCTGAATGTGCTGGTGGATCACCTGTCGCCCTGCGACTCGGGTTTCTGGGTAAACTCTCATGCAGAAGGAAGAACTCCTGTATCGTTGTGATGATGTGTGACAGCACTCTGGTTTGAGAAATCCAGCTAGATTGTGTTCTGCTCTCAACGTGTGTTGTTTCCTTCCAAAAGATCTGGCATGAAACACCAGGCATATCCAAAGATGTGTCAACGTGGACTCACAGCATATACTCAATACGGTATTTGCCATTAGGGATTATGCCTTGTTAACTGCAAAAATCTAAAGGTCAGTGTGCTATTCCATTTTTATAATCAGTAAAACTACACCTCAGCAAAGATGACACTCAGCAAGAAGACACTCAGCTCGTAGGTGACAGAGCCAGGACCTGAAGCCTAGCTTTTAGCTCCAACCCCTGCATACTTGGTACTAATCTTCTGGTGAGAGGTGATGTGCTCACTGGCACCTGTCACAGGTGTAAGCTCCCTCGTGATCAAGTTTACATCTGTTGCTCAATCATGGCTTTCTCTGAACAGCACTCAACGGGGCCTGAACTATACAGAATCTGCTTTTACATTCAGTTCTCTCTCTCTCTCTTTCTCTCTCTTTCTCTCTGCCATGAATCCCCTTCACTGAAGACTGAGGATTTGAGGAAGGCTATGGCAGCAGTAGAAGAGGGTGGGACCGAGTTTTTAGGACATTGCAGAGTGCGGCTCACTGCTTACGAGGTCCCCTGAAGTCTGACATCAGAAGAAAAGACTTAGATTTCAGATCTGCAGTGAAACCAGGGTGTGGCTTGCAGGGACATAGGGAGGCACCCATCTAATTCTAGACAGGCCCTGGAAAGTCCCATTTTGAATAATTTGCTCTGTTGGCTCGTACCTCAGATGAAACTGTGTGACTTAAAGGGCGCAGGGCTGCAAATCGGGAAACTGACATTTGGTAATGATACCAACCGGGTATATGACTCGAGGTAAATCCTTTAACCCTCCCAAACTTAGTCATTTTTTTTTTTTTAATTTGGGACTATTTTGAATCTCTGCCTCTAGAATCAAATTTTACAACCTCAAACCGCTAAAATGGCCCCTGACCCAGAAACAGTAGTGCGTGGGTGTCAGGATGGGTAATTCTTTGTCAGACAAAAACAGCTCATGGGTTAGTAACAGGGGCTTTCAGAGTTCAAGTCCAAGACATATTCTCTGCCCCTTGGTCCTCTCCCACACCGTCCCACCCTAACATTAAGTCACACCAATTTTCCACAACACATTAGTTCTTTAGTATTTTCCCAATTCCAAGTGTAGCCAACATAATTAAATAGTAGATGTACATCAAGCTCTTACCTGTGCTAGGCAAACAGCAGGGAAATGTCTGCATTCTCCCTAACCTTGACTTTCTGGAAGCAGACAGTCTCAGCTCAAAGCCAGTTCTAATTTCAGGAGCGTTACTCCTTACACCTTCCCCAAAACCTCCATCTGTACATCTTCGTTTCCTTCTCCTTTCATCTGTGTGTTGTTACAGGACTGGATGAGTTAGTTCACATGAAACAATTTAAATAGTGCCAGTCATAGAATTATGACCAAGTCATCTTTATTATTGTTGTGACTGTATGTGTTTATCAGCCCTCATGTGCCTTGGGTCTTGGAAGGTTAAAACCGGACCTTGATCATTAAGCATTTAATGACTGGTTATAATTATTCAACAGATATTCCTCTTCCTGATTCTCTTCCTCCTCTCCTCGTTCCTTCCTCCTTCTCTTCTTGGCTCTTATGTAGAAAAAGGTAAGGCATGGGAAGAGAAGCAGTCCACATGTAAACTTACTAATCAGCCTATCTATCCTAAAGTAGTATCTCCAGGATTTAAATAGAAAGAGGAGAAGGTTTTCTAGTTTTTGCAAATTGTTTCAGATTTCACTGAATGTATTCATTGTACATGGTATTGTGTTACATAAAGGCAGTTTCATTCAGGCAAGATTGTTGAATATATTTCTCTCCCTCTCCTTTCTTCCCACCTCACTCCCATTACTGCTCTTTGCTCCTCTAGACAAGTTTATTTCTACTTTCAAGTCATATGCACATACATGATTTAGATGAGACATTAACAGTCTAGGAGCCGTACGTGAAAAAAAAAAAAAAAAAGGCAGTGTTTGTCTTTTGAGATAGGCTTAACCTGAGGGTTTCCAGGCTCATCCCTTTTTCTGTAAAGGATGTAACTTCATTTTTCCTTCCTGGCTAAAGGGAATTCCATTGTGCATATGCACCTCATTTTCCTCATCACTCCTCTGCTGTTGGACACTAGGTTGGTCCCATGACTTAGCTGCTTTGAGTAGTGCTGTAGCAAAGATTGATGTGCCTGTGTCTCTGTGATGAGTTGCTTGGAGCCCTTTGGATAAATATCCATGATGGTATAAGCTCATAAGACAGATCTATTTTTACAATTTTGAAGACCCACTCTACTTATTTCATTAGTGGGTGGCCTAGCTTTCACTTCCACCAGCAGTGCGTACATAAAGGTTCCCCTCTACCCTCATCTTCACCAGCATTTGTTGTTCTTTGTATTCTTCATGTCTGCCATTCTGACTAAGGTGAGATGGAATCTCAATGTCATCTTGATTTGCATCTTTCTAATGGTTACTAAGGCTGAACATGTTTTTCTTTTCATATGCTTACAGGTCATTTGTGTTTCACTTTTTGAGAATTGTCTGTTTTGCTAGCCCATTCATTAGTCGGTCAGGTTGTATGATTTCATGTTTATTTTATTTAGTCCTTGTATATGCAATATAGTAATCCTTCATCATATATATATAGTTGGCAAAGATTTTTCTCTATCCTGCAGACTGTCTCTTTGCCCGATTAAGTCTTTCCTTCCCTATACGAAGCTTTTTAATTCCATGAGGGGCCATTTTTCAGTTGTTGGCTTTAATTCCTGAGCAACTAGAATCTTGTTCAGAAAGTTCTTAACTATGCCAGTATCTTGAAGTGTTTTCTCTACTTTTTCCTTGAAAAATTTCAGACCTTATGTAAACGTTTTCTATTAACTTGGAGTTGACTTCACACAGAGTAAGAAAAAGGGTCCAGGATAACTCTTGTACATATGAAAACTCAGTTTTGACAAAACCATTAGCTGAAGAGGCTCCCTTTTTCTCCAATGTATATTTTCAACATCTTGGTCAAAACCCATGTGGATGTAGTTGTTTACCTATCAATTTTCTGTTAAGGTCCATTGATCCAGATGTCTGCTTTTGAGCCAAAACCATCTTGGTTTTGTTACTATGGCTCTGTAGTAGAACTTAAATTTAGGAATAGTTTCCTAAATTCCCCCATTATTCATTTTGCTTAAGATCGTTTTGGATATTCTCAGTCTTTTGTGCCTCTATGTTAATTTTAAGATCATATTTTCTATGTGATAGTACTTTTTTGCATGTGAGGGATCCTGTTAGGGTTTTTTTTAATGAGAATTGCATTGACCCTGTCAATTTCTTTTGTTAGGATGAACATTTTCACAATATTAAGTCTTACAATCCATGAGCGCAAGAGGTCTTTCTTTCTTGTAGCCTCTTCTTCAATTTTTTTTTTCCCAGTATTTTAAATTTTTTATTATACAGGAAAGTCATGTGCTTGGCTAGGTTTAGTGCAAGAATCGGTGGGATGGTTGGTTTGTAGGTTGGTTTAGGGTATTCTGAATGGACTGATTTCCAGATTCTTTCTTAATGTGTTGATTGTTGGTATCCAGGAAGGGTACTGATTTTTGTATGCTAATTTTGTATCCTGCTTTTTTACTAAAAGTGTTTATCAGAACAAAGCATTTTCTGATGGAGTATTTAGAATCTTTTTGCATAGAATCATATCATCAAATGAGGTTATTTGACCTGCTCATTTCCTATTTATATCTCTTCTCTTTGAGAACAGTAGAGGCTTCACACAGAAGTTTAAGCCTCTTTTAGAGCTCTGAGGTCAAACAAGAGAGTATCGCCTGGTTTTAATGTTTCCATGTCAGAGAAAGAGATTCATTTTGTCCTTCACTCACCCTCTTGTTTATTAATTCGTTTGCCCCTCGTAAGCACTCTCTGCAAGATAAATCAAGCATTGTGCTGCCTAATGCAGGTACAGGAGGAGTAAGATACAATCTCTTCCATAGAGGAGCTCACAGTCTGTGGAGCACTTACAAACTTAGTCTGTGGAATAAAATGTGATAAGAATTTGCCATAAACATGAGTAAAGGTCCATTGAAATCCAAATGTGGCTAGAAGTCATATTCTCATCCAGGAAGAAAAATATTCGGTACCAGGCTGTACTAGACAAATCATAAATAGAGCTTTATTAAATTTTAAGAGTTAGTATTTCCATTGTTGGGTCATGTATTTCTATAGATGAATTTTTCAGTCATTCCAACCCAAGCCAGCACATTCACCGACCATCTACCATGGCAACAGGATTAGAAGAATGTTTATACGTTTTTTTTTTTCCTAGAGCTGTTAGAAGAAAAATGGAGGATATATACTCTGCTATTAAGACAAGGAAAGTAGAGGAGATATACTCTGAGCTCTGCATTAAAGAACTGGTAAGAGTCCACGAAGTGAAAATTTAAAAGACAGATCATGCTGAAACATACAAACACAAAAGCCATGAAGGTGAGACTTGTTACTACACTAGAAAACATCTGTGCAGCCAGGAAAGGAATACCCAGGGAAGACTGGCAAGGTGGGAGATAGGGCAGTAACAATTGATAGGAAATTACCAGAGGGCTTCATACACCTACTCTAAAAGCTACAATTTTCCCTTATGTTCAGTGAGCCACTTAGATTTGTGTAGCAGGCAACTGTGCCGTTGGAACTGTGCTTTCTAAGCTAATTTCTAATCCTGTTGCCATGATAGACAGTCAGTGAATGTGCTGGCTTGGGTTGGAATGACTGAAAAATTCATCTGTAGAATTATATGACCCAACAATGGAAATGCTAACTCTTGCAATTTTATAAAGCTCCATTTATGATTTTTCTAGGGCAGCTTAGAAATTAAGTTAATACAGTGTTAACAGCCATGACTAGAAACAGAACCAGATGGAACAGAAGACTTGGCAAAGTGGGATCTCCACTCATGGGCCAATTTATCACGTACTCTTGAGCAAGTTCCTAGCCATTTCTGAGCCTTATCTTTCTCATTCCTACAAGCAAGGAGAAACCTTCTAAAAGTAATAGCAGCAGGAACCACCATAATTTTTGATTGTTGCCCCGTGAGCATCACTATTACACAATACTTAAGCCTCAAAACAACATGTGGCATCCTTAAAAGTTAAGCATACAGACCCGGGGTTGTAGCATGGTTGACGTTATACTTGTCTGGCATACATGAAGCACCTGGGTTCAATCTCCAGCACTGTATGGTGGCAGAATCCTGTAATTCCAGCACTCAGGATGGAGGTAGAAGGATCAGATATTCACACACACACACACACACACACACACTCTCTTAGGTCACATGGTTCACCAATTCTGCTCCCAAATAGCCATAGGAAGGAATTTATGGATATGTGTCTACACAAATTCTTGAACACAAATACCAGCACCATTTTTTAAAATAAACTCAAATCACAATTCCTCTGTCTGGTGGTCAGGAACTGTACAAAAGGTGCTATAATCAAACAATGCCACATTCTTCAGCAATTAAAAAAAAAACAGCCTAGAAATATGTGCTAAAACAACATGGAGGATTCTAAAAATATGTGCTGGTCAGAAAAGGAGGGCCCTTATGGAGTATGTGGACTGTGTGGCTCTGCATTATTTGAAATACTTGGAAAAGGTAAAGCTATAAAGACTACTTGCCTGGGACTAAAGTAAGGGTGTAGTATACTTATTACATATGAATAAATGTATGTGAGAGATTACATTAAGGTAAGGATTGATCAACATAGTAATGCAGCTTTTAAAAAAAAACTCTGAACTGTATATCTGGAAAGATGACATTACTGATACCTAAAATCTGCCTCAATATTGCTGGGAAGTGTGACCCTGAGTTACTTTATGGATCAGGATACTGACTTCCCAAACAATTTCACTGAAGATTGATAGAGGCCAGGATCCAAACTCCTACATATTCCTGAGCCCAAACTCTGGCCACTGTTTAGACTGCATCCTTCCAACAAGAGGACAGAGTTACAAAAATTAAGTATAGGGCTGATATTTATTTGATGTGAGATAGAAGGAAAGTGTGTGGTGTGTGGTTGGCTATCAAAAGCTCGTAGTCCATTCAGAGTTGGGAAGCAGTTGGCTAGATAAAGTGGAAAGACATGAGAGGAAATGAAGTCAAGGGCTGTGCAGTGCTCCAAGCTGGACCAGGAGCATTGGCAGATGACGGAGAAGAAGTAGAAAATGAAGGCAAGAAGGGCCAACTCTTTGTGCTGCCTTTTCACTTCTTTAAAGAAGCCTGGAGTCCCGTTAACAGAAGACAAAGAGCAGGAGTCGCCTTTGCCTTCAGCAAACAGCTGACACTCTTTCCCATCATAAACTTTGTAAGTCAGGATGTAAAACCAAATCCAACAAACCAGCCCTGCCAGCAGGTTAAATAAATAAACGTTAAATAAATAAGGGTGGTTTGTCTTCCTTTGGCTGACAGTCCCTGCAAGAAGATGCCACGTGCTTCTGGTAACTGAAGCCTATTAGTCAATGTTTCTTCCTGGGTAAATATGGGGGAAGGGCCTAATTGGGATCATGAGCTGAAGTTGTAAGAAATTATAAGTTTCTGTATATTTTGCTTCATATTTTCCCATCACAGTGTATGTGGTAATTAATAGTTATGAATCACAGGTAAGGGAGCACAACTAGCATTTCATTCTTAATTATGAAATGCAGCTCAAACTCAGAAGGAAGAAACATAGCCTGCAGCCTTGGCAAATGCCAGCCCAGGTGAGTTAATGGGGTTTTTCCTGTATTGCCTCGTATGACTGATACAGTGTGGCCCTGATGTGCCTGCCACATTGTGAGACATTATTATTAATAAACACACATTACCCAAAACAAATATACAGCCTGGTAAACAGTGGTGTTAGCTCCATGTGTGACTGAATTAGTTTTTCATCATTCCCCCACACCAAGAAATTGGTATTTCCTGCTATGTTGTTGAAAAAAAAAAAAAAAGAGGGTTCTCGGTTCGCCTGTTTTAGCAACATAAACATAAGACAATCTGAGGTCACACTCAAGATTCTTTGTTCTAGAGAATTTGGTAGCAAGAAAATGGGGCTGTGAGTTCCTTGTGGAGGATAACACTGAATGTGGAAATGCACAGGACTTAGCCCACCTGGTAGAGAATTCTGTACACCCTCTGGTTTTGATGACATTTAGTCTTTGAGTCACTGTCCCCAAAGAGACAGGAAAAGCTATTGTGTGACTGCCATGGTAACTAAATGTTCAAGCTTCAAGTAGCTCACAGAAATCCCCAACATAGCCAACCTAATACTGCCAGCTTTGTTAGCTGCTGTAAAGAACTCAGCCAGCCACAAGTCATTCAAAGGCCCTTTCTTGGAGGCTGACAATGCGGGACAGGATCCTGAGCACCGTGAGCAATACCGAATTAGTCTCCGTCCTCACAGAGATTACAGTTAGCACATATTGGGGATGATACTGAAATGTGATGCATTATCTTCAAATGGAAATAAAAGTGCTAAGTGGTGGTTTCCCTCCTCAGTGAAGACTCTTAGAGCTGCCCCCTCCCCTCCCCTGGCATGCTGAATTCACATCAACAGCCAGTTTGATTGACGTCTGAGTAGTGATAATGGAGAGGCCATGAGCTCCCATGTCAGGGTCCCCTATTACCATGCATTATCTAGATCATAAAATCCCTGAGGATGAGGTCTGGCCAAGAACTGCATATCTCTGAAGCCAGCACACTGTCTAGCGTTGAATAAGCGTGCTATAAATATTTATGAGCCCATAAAATAATGGCATAACCGTAGCAGAGCTAGCCTCCGAGCCTACATTCCTCCTCCGAGGACAGCAGTAGTCAACTCTTTTTCCTAGGGGTTGAATGATGACTTACAGCACTTGGCTGAGGATGAATAGTCCAGCTTTCCTGCCTGTGCCTGAATTCTGGCCCTTCAGTTTATTAACTCTGCCTTTTCATCAAATGACTCATTTCTTCCTCAGTTTCCAAAACTATGAAAGGATGCTAATAATACTCCTACCATCTTAGGTTTGTTAAGAGGATTGAATGAATATGTATATAGTTCTTAGGTGTACATAGTAAGTTCTATGAACATACATGTTAAATAAAGACACAAAGAACATTAGTTTGTCAGAAAAATAAATGCATGTTAATATTAGAACAGGTCTAACATACCCTGGTATATCAAGTGTGTTAAAGAGTTCTATGCCTGCCCCATTTCCTTAACACTTCCTGGACTGTAATAAATGCACACAATGGAATAACGTATGAATTGTGTGCTATGAGGTTTCTGAAGGGCAAGAGCACTCTCTAAGCTAGAGACACAGAGAGGAATTCATCAAGAGCAAACTGAACCTGGTCTAGCGATAAAATGGGCAAGCAATTTGTGGAGGAGGCATCAACGAAAACTGGTGGGAGCAAGGATCAGGTCATAAGATACTGTCACCTACAGTCCTGAGGTCTCGTTTCTTGCAGAGGAGTTTGCTATGGGTCAGCTCTTAAAGTGAGTTCGGTAATGCTCTGCTTCCATGCTATGATTTCGACACCTCAGGTAGATGAACTCTGAACAGTTCCTGCTTTAGCCACTCACTTATTTGCTGTGTTGACAGAGATCCTGCGGACTTTGTTGGTCAGTAGTAGCTGAGTAGAAATGGTCCTTATTTGAACCGAAAGGGGAAAGCAGAATATAAGCAAGATCACATGATTTTCTTGAGTGTTTTGAAAGACATCCAGAAGGTGAAGCAGTAGACAGTGGTAGGAGACAAAAGGATTGAGATGAGGCAGTGAAGAGGTCTCCAAGGAAGTAGACTTAACAGATACCAGAATGAAGGAAGAAGATGATGACATAGGTGATCAAAACAGCTGGTATATTGGAATGGAGTGTGATGTCTGGTGGAGTTGACTGCAGCTGGGCACAGCTCAGGGGTCTTTAGACAACCACAAGCAGTCCGGGGTATATTAAAGCAAATTAGGAGTCAATACGGAAAAAAAAAGAAACAACAGAAGGAAAAATTACAAATTGTCTTAAAGTTCTCTCATACTTTAAATTCTGTTGAGGGAAAATGAAGAAGTAAGAGAAACATTGAAACAATGGGTCTTCCAGGCAGACATGAGAGTTCATTTGAGATCTTAAATAGGGAAGAGAAGGTGAATTCAACCCCAAATATAAATGATTCGCTCTGCCTTTAGCAATCTTCAGTGGACTGACTTAATCGATGCTCTTTGAAGGCGTGGATTGTTTCCAATGCCAGGAGTATTAGTGTGTGTTCATTGAGCTGCTTTGTAGGCTTAGCCACAGGGAACCTTCCACACAGCATACTATCCCCTCCAACTCCCTACCCCATTCTGCCTGCCACTCAGTGGGGTAAACAGCAATGATGGCTACTGTTTCCTCCAAACATGTGCTTGTGTGAGGGGCTGAGCTGAGTGTTCCCTGAGCAGCGTCTCCATTAACTTTCAAACAGCCACTAAGCTTAGTTTCCTTAGAAGCCCCTCTTCACAGATAAAGACTGAACTCCAGAGAGGTTAAATATTTTTCTACAGATAGAAAGCTGTACATGTGGGGAAGGCAAGCGTGGAAAACAGACTCCGGAATTCATCTTCCGTCAGGGAGCATCCTTGCAGCTCAAGCTATTCTACATTTTTTTTTCATGTTATCATACACTTATGATGAATGAAACCTATGAAACCTACTCAGAAAAGCTATGGTTTTCATCTCCAGCTTTATTGAAACTGGCTTCTGTTTTTCCCATGTTCACAAAATAAAGGATTAATTCATTGGAGGTGGTTGGAGAATTAATGGATTTTATTCATATTTCCTTCTTTTGAGAGTCTGGTAAAGTGAAAAGCTTGTGGTTTGTTGTTTTTATGCAAGCCTGGTGACCTGTGTTGGGAAAACTTCCCCCTCAAGTCAAATGTGCTGACACATGTGACGTAGCCCAAGCTGAGCAACATGTGCTCTGGGGACAAGCCACGACCTGATATTTTCCCACCATGTAATTTCAAATTGAAATTTGACCTTTACAAGAATATTTTCATATTGAGGTCAATAGGGACATTCAGATTTCTACTCTCTAGGCATACAATGTATCTAGGTTACCTGTGGCTACCCTGATGATAAACTTTTGGTGGCAAGCCACGGTTGTATGGTTGTGGCTTCTGATTAGGTTGTTTGTAAATGAAGGCGCGTACGAAAGATCTCCATGGTCTCACATAACCAGAGCCAAGTGCTGTTCACTAGGATTAAACACAAGGTTTGAGTTTCTGTGCAAGGACTGGAAAGTTTGCACTTTAAAATAATACTGCCCGGTTCTTATCTAAACTGGTGTTTAAGAAGCACCGAGTAGATGTCTTTTGATCATGGGATGCCCTCCTTGTCCTGTACCTGTGAAGATGGTAGCCACTGATACTGGAGGGAGAGAGCCGCCACGTTAAAGCATTCTGGGATCCTGATCGCTAGGATCAATAAAGACCAGTTTAAAAACTTGTCTCATGTAGCGTGCACTGTTTTCTCAGTTCTGAGAATCCCAAATGCTCAGCTAATCATCTCCCCTCCTTCCCTCTGCTCTGTAGATATGGTCAGTACCTTAAACCACATATAGTGCTCTAACTCTCCCTCACTGGAAAAGGAGCAGCAATATTCCTATTGCCTTTCTGTCCCATAGTAACTTTGGTGAAGTTGGAATACGTTCTGAACGGCTGTAGGAGCTGTTTGCAGAAGCTTGCCCCCACTATTCCCTGCACAAGGGCTAGCTGAAAACAACCCCACATAGAGAACTCTGGTGACCCAGCTGCCCAGACCTGCCATAACAACCTATTTGAGGGATGACGTGGTAATTTGGTCTGTGGCATTTGGCTTAGTGGTTCCTGTTGTGACATACAGTGATTCAGGTTTTCTCATCTACACACCGGAGCTTCACAAGATTACTTTTCTGGAGTCCTTGAGGTCAGATGAGGAAGGAGGGAAGAGCACGCAGGACTCTCAAACAAATCCACCGTGTTTTCCCTCTGCCTGCTGAGATAGACATCCTGCCATTCAGAGGCAGCCTGCTCTGAAGCCCTTGGAAGAGCATTTAAAAGGACAGAGAGAGAGAGAGAGAGAGAGGTTGAGGTCTAAAGTCCCTCTGCGGATCCCCTCCTGCTGCAAACACTAGCCATAAGACTAGCTATTTGGGAACCTTTAACTTCTTGTCTCATCCCTTTCCCTCTTGGCCACTTAAAAAGTGTTTGGATTTAACGTTTGCTGAGGGCTATTACATACTTCGCATAGAATATATCAGTTTGAGGGAGAACATTTTGAGCCCAAACCATTCACCATCTCTGAACCATTCTTTGGCCTGTGCCATAAGTTGTATAAGTAACTTAATAAAACCGTGGTTCTTTTTTTTTTTTTTTTTTTTTTTTGAAACATGAAAGAAACCAAAGAAAGCACAATTTGACAAAATCCTCTTAGTACAAAATGTCAAGCCATCCAGTTCTCCAGGGTGGCCAGGTATGCTATTTCTAGTCAACTGCTTGAGAACTCTGAACCAAATAGCCTTTCAGATTTTCTATCAGCTTCAAAAAGTCTGTGGTTCAATGACGGCTCCACCCAAGGGAGCCAATGTTTACCCCTTATAGAAGAGAGGTGAACTAAGTTTTGAAAAAGGGTAGATCAGTAGGAGTTGGCAAACAGTCATTTCTAGAGTCCACTTCTGATGTTTATTCCAAGAAGAATGTGTGTGTGCTGACCCACTAGACACTACCTTCTGGGTAACTCTCTTGACAGTGGCCACCAAACCTAATTTGTTTAGGCCAAAAGTGAATTTTGTATTTTTTAAAAATCAGTCTCCTCGGTCCTCATAGCCCGAATCAGCCAGATAATTTTGTGAGGAAGTTTTCATTAAACCACTTCTGTCAGTTTTCTCTTTGACCCTTGTACCCTGAATATGAAATATATATTTTTATTTATATATACATATTATATATATATATATATCTTAAGTTCTTTCTTTTCAAAGCCATGTTTTATGTATATTTTCTTCTTAGTTTGACTATATTTTTATAAAATCAGACAGAAAAAGAAAAAAAAGAATAAAACTCCATAAAGAAAAAAATCAAAGAGCAGAGCACCTGGCAAGAGCTGGGCTAAGTTAGGGGAGAAAGGAGAAGTTTCTAGGGGAACCCCCGTGAGGAGACAGGGGACAAAGGTGCTACGCAGGGTGTGCTCGCTGACTCAGGCTTTGGCTCTGCTCCTGGGTGACTCACTTGCTGGAAAACATCACTGAGTCTGAGAACCTTTCACAGGTCTCAGACTTTCTTGGAATCATTTGCAACCTCATTTTGTGTGCATATTTTCTTCTCTGTTCCTTAAAGCTGGAAGCATCTGTGGCTTATCAGAAATATGTATCTCTGATACTAGATTTTTTTTTTCTGTGTAGCCACTTGAGAGTAAAAATTAAATGGTGGACTTTGGAATTCGGAAAATGTTTGAGAAAACAGGATTGGTTAGATCCTGGGAGCTTGTCTGTCTCCTGCAGGACAAAATGGATGGCGGGTCACCCAAAAGCTCTGTACAAGCTCATACAGAGTGTGGAGCAGATGTGAGTGTTTCTTTCTTTTCTTTAATCATGATTGACGTTAAGAAATACTCCTGTTACTTGTTTTCTCCTGTTTCCAATGTCCATCCCCTTTGTCCTTCTAGATGAGGATTGATCATCTTACCCCTGGACCTCTTTCTTTTTTATCTTCTTCAGGTATACATAGTTTAGTATGTTTATCCTATCTTATAGGTCTATATAAGTGAGTATTTACCATTTGTGTCTTTCTGCTTTTGGGATACCTTACTCAGGATGATTTTTTCTATACCCACCATTTGCCTGCAAAATTCATGATTTCTTTGTTTTTAGTATCCTACCACAGAAGGCACCTGAAAGACTCTACCTAGCAGTGTATCAAAGCAGATGCTGAGACCCATAACCAAGCCTTCGGCAGAGTGTAGGGAATCATGTGAAGGAAAGAGGAATTAGTATATCCTAGAGGGGACAGGGACCCCCACAAGGTCCAAATATATCTGAGCACAAGGGTCTTCTATGAGACTGTTTATCCAACCAAGGACCATGCATGGATATAACCTACAACCCCTGCTCAGACATAGACCATGGTAACTCAGTATCCAAGTGGGTTCCCTAGTAAGAGAGACAGGAATTGTTCCTGACATGAACTCAAGAGCTTCCACTCCCCGCTGAGGGAGGAGCAGCCTTACTAGGCCACAGATAAGGACATTGCAACCATCTTGAAGATACCTGATAAGCTAGGGCCAGACGGAAGGAGAGGGGGAGTCCCCCTCTCAGTGGACTCAGAAGGAGGCAGGGAGGAGATGAGGGAGGGGAGAATTAGGAGGGAAAGAGGGAATGGGCTACAGCTGGGAAACAAGTGAATGTATAAAATTATTTGAAAATAAAATATTTAAAAAAAAAAGAAAGAAATACTCTTTACATCGTGACTCAGTTCCCACATGTTCTGGGAAACACGTGTTATGTCCGATATTTCTATTTTGTTCTATTCCACTATTCTCTGTGTTGTTTTGAATAGCTATAGATTTGACAGCTCACTGCTGGACCTTAGTACATATCCTAGTGTCTGTCCTGTCCCAAGTCTCTTCTAAACAGACTTGCTAAACAGATAAAGCACAGTACAGCCAGTTTGGAGGAGCATTTCTCACACACTCTCTCCTTTCTGCCAAAATACTTGCAACTCCTCAAATACCAAACTGTCTTCCACTTTCCTTCATGTCATTCTCTCTGCCCAGAGAGCAGCAGTACTTTCCCATTCCACTTCCTCTTTCTTCCTTAATTCTAGCTGCTTAAGATTCTACTCAGGAGTCAACATCCCTTCCTCTGGGGCCCTGTGAATGTTTGTAGCACTCCCCTTGGCTCCGTGGACTTACCTTTGTGTGCCTTATTGTGCTATGATTCAATAGTGCATCTACATGCTCTTTTCGACTGCTAGATGTCTTGAAAGGCAGATCTATGTGGTACTTTATGTCAATATGATTAATACATTAAGTCTAATGCTGGACACACATCTGATTAAACCAAATTTTGGATAAAAGAGACTCTCCGATTGGTATGCAGTAGGTTGAGTCCTTGGTACACTGCAGTCTGTTTAGCACCAACAACAGAGCAAGCTTCCATTCAGAATGATTGCAGGGTAGTTGGTATTCTGGCCCTCGTGAGAATCTGCTGTTGCTATGGCTAACAGGAGGTTGTGCAGCCAAGTAGTTAAGTACTCAGTCTTCGAAATATACAGAATTGGGTTAGAATTCTGTTTTACCGGTTACTAGTTCTATGACCTTTGGCAAGTCACCATATAAAATCCCAGATTCCTCATCAGGATAACAACCTTCCCTTGCTGTTTTCAGGACTCTAGAACATTGCTAAATGACCATACATATAGTCCATAAAGTCAAGAGTCCTTGCGATTTTGATTTCTTTCTGTAAAAGAAGAGCAGCTGGCACATGTCTGTCCAATCAATGAGTGTTTTGTTTTGAGTGGATCTTATCATAGCAGTTCTTATTCATGTGAATGTCTTACCAACTCTTATGTAGGATTCTTTGATATGTGTATGATGTGTATAGGAGTCCCTTGTGACTTATGGGAACAGAGGTGAGGCTTCAACCCTAACCGAACCCCCACATGGAGACTCTTGAAACCAACACACCAGGTGAAGGTAGAAGCATTTTCTTTTTCTGTTTTTTGGACTTCCAGGATTAAATTCTGTCATTTCAGCTGGTCTTTGTAGTTATATTTCCATTAACACACCTTTGTGTACTTTATATTAAACAGATACAAAGTTTGGTTCAACATCTTAGAGAAAACTATTGGATTTAATGGTATTCCTAGATCTTATGTAAGATCCATTGTTACCTAGCATCCTTGATTCTTTTCCCAATTTTGTTCATGGATGTTTATATTCCAGGGTTTCATTCTGGGCCCTTCCCATTTCCAGTAGTTGTTTAGTTTCAGATAATCGGCAGCTTATTAGCAAAGGTATTGCTGTGAGCTTTTTCAGTTTTTCTAACTCACACCCATCTCCCCATATTATTTTCCTACCTGAGGCAAAAGGAATTTGTGTTAAATTTGTACCTTACGATCCTCACTGGTAGGGCTGGAGAGATGGCACAGTAGTTAAGCGTGCCTCTATTGGCTGCTCTTCCAGAGGTCCTGAGTTCAATTCCCAGCAACCACATGGTGGCTCACAACCATCTAGATGTGGTCTCCTCTTCTGGCACACACGGAGACAGAACATTATAGACATAATAAATAAATAAACATTAAAAAAAAGAAAAACAAGCAAATGATCCTCACTGGAAAATGGAGGGGACATGTTCTGTATAGTGGAATTCCCAGTTTCTGCACCCGATGGGTTATCTGCTGGCTAACAGACTGCCTCCACAGTCTGGGAAGTACAAGGCACTGGGTTCCTGGAAGTCATTGCTGAGGAACCTTTTGCATAAACAGTCAGTACATTTGTTTGCCAAGTGAAAGTAAAACCTCAACTAAATGTATGTTGAGAACATTTGCTACCTGACATAAACCCAGACATGGAGGACAATGGTCTCTCTCCTGTGGTCTTTCTTCTTTGGCCTTCTTTAACCCTGGGAGATTTTCAAGGGTTCTAGTTCATTCTCAAGGTTGACAAGCTAACCCTGTAAAAAGTAGAGTGAAGAGCAAAAGTTGATGGCTCCCTTGAATGAGTTGGCTGTTGGCGAAACGTCATTCTCTTTTAGTCCCCCATGTTTTTCTGAACTACGCTGACCATCAAAGCGTACAAGGCTGACTTAGTTCTGTGGATCTGCTTAGAGGGCAGCACACATTGCTGCGTGGAGCCTGGAGAACCATGTTTGTAGGTAACTACAGCACGAGTAGCTGGGATTTCAATGATGAATTAGGTAACTTCAAAGTCTATACACTGCCCATTAGCTGCTTATGATTTCCCCGAGGATCCAAGTTGCCTTAAGATGGTGTTTACCCCCCTGAAAGTCTTTCTATCCTGGCTGGGTTAGATAGCCACTAATCCCCACGCAGAGTCTATTTCCAGAAGCCAAAGGTATCCTTCACATTTGGTCCATCTTCTAGTTCTTTTAACCCTTCTACCAGAGGTCTCCAAACACAGCATTGTTAATGAATAATAATCATCAATGGGTACACTCTGAATCTCAGGCTATGAACTGCCAAGAAGCTTCATTTTCTCTCTATTTAAGAAAAAGAGAGGAAGAATGATGAAATTATTTATTAGACATGTTTGTATACATGGTGTGTGACATTCTGAGATACTCAGGGAAAAATACATATTTGCATATCCATAGACCAGAGGATAAGCTACAGATATATCCAGATTTCACACAGCTATGAAATCCACAGGACTACCAATAAGGGATAGGCAGATATTTTATTTCAATTGGTAATGTCTAATAATTTAAGGACACACCTTCCCCATTATATCAAGAGTCCTACTCTTTTGATGTGTCCCAGCCCTGTAGGAGGTTAAGGTTATGGTCTACTAGGTCACAGATTATAATCTTTGGGCCGCTTTCACATTTTCAGTTTCATCGTTCCTGTTCTATTTGATCCCGAGCTTTACAAAGATGAGTGACATTATTTCTTTGATCTAGAGGAGAAAGCTGAGGGCCAGAGAGGTTTCAGGTCTTGCTAAGACCATCAATATGACAAGCAGTGGGTTAACTTACAGTGTAATTTCTAGTCTTCTTGCTGTGGGGTCGGTGTTTGGTTTTAATTTTTATTTATTTACTGTGTTTTTTATTGATTCTTTGTGAATTTCACATCCCAGTCTCACTCATCTTCTTGTCCCTTCGTATCCGATCTCTGCCCTTGGAAAACTAAAACTAAAACTACAAAACCAACCAAAAAAAAAAATCTTGCCAAGGAAGCTACAGTGTGTCACACAGGATACCCTTTTGCCCAAACAGATTTCCTTGCAAATGCTCATTGCAACAAGTCTGGTTTGAGGCCTCTGGCTTCTGCTATACTATCAGTACTGGATCCTCACAGGACCTTCTCTAGGATTTCCTGTTGTCCTGTGTCATGGAGATGCTGCAGCTTTGGATCTGCAGGACCAGACCTTTTGCTTGTTCCAACAGTCCTTAGATGGGGCAGATGTTGAGGTGGGCAAACTCAGAGCTCTCTGGGCCTGGGTGGAAGCTGAGTTGGTTAGACCACCAGCTCTCCTGTGCCCACACCTCCAGGGCCAGCTCTATAGCTCTTATACCCTCGCCCTCAGGCCAGTTCTCCATCACCAGCGCCAGCTCTACTGTGCTGCCCAGGTGTGATGTGGGTCTCTCTCCAGCTCCCTTGCCCTCAGAATTGGCACACTCACCTGCCACAGATGAGTGGACAGGGCCTCTCTCCTGTGCCAACACCACAAGGCAGGTGAGGAGCAGGATCAGCTCTCCCAAGTACCATTGGACTCTGGTTTTTATTTTAATTAAGGAAAAACATGCCTGACCTTAATTTTTAGAAATGTGATAGAGTGTGGCTTTTTTCTCTCCTTTTTTTCTCTCTCTTGCTTCTTTATTTCCTTCTTTCCTCACTTTCTTTATTCTCTTATTACACTTTTATCCCTTCTCCTTTCTCTTTCCCTTCTTCCTTCCTTTTTTCTTTCTTTCTCTCTTTTTTCTTTCTGTGATTTCAGGGAATCGGCTTTGGACCTCCTGAACACTAGGCAAATATCCTACCATTGAGCTACATCCTCAGCTCAAGAGAAACAAGTTTTTTTGCAACCACATAAATTTGGTATAATCATATAAAATTTTGTATAATAGCAATGACATGAAAGTACTTTATGTCAGTATTAAACCACAAATCAACCCTCAAGCTTTCCTTCTTCATGCCATATATGATTCAACTCTTTTTCCAAAATGGAAGGTTTGGGAGTTCCACCCATGTGAGTTATGAGGTTCCTTTCCCTGCCCGACTGCTGCTGGCCTTCTGTTAGGTGAAGAGTTCGTGACTGGAATGATGTGTGGAACATGGTCACTGGGCTTTTACACTGCAAAAAGCTTCTTCAGAAGCTTAGAGCTTATTGCTCAGCAACGCAGTAACAGGACAGCAGTCATTAACCCATAATCCGGAGTTTGCCTTGCCCAATTACAGCATGGCAGGAGGAGAGAAGTTAATGGCTTTCAAGTTCAAGTACACTTCCCATATTGGTTTGTGGAAGGCTTTAGAAACACCTGAAATCTGCACTGCCCATTTGACTTAGACATAGCAGGTGTTGGAAATGCATAGCCAATCCACAACCAGCATCACTCCCTGCCTGGGTCAGCTCATAAGGGTTTCCCTTCACCTGCTTCCACATTTGCCAAATAAAACAAAACTAGTAAGGGATTTCCCATTTTGTCAGTTTTCCTTCTGGTCACCCTCCTGTTATCATGCTTGGGCTGTGCTCTGCGGCCTGGGAGAGTCTCCAAACTGGTCTTACGGCTTGTGATCATCTTTGGATTTACTGTCAGCAGACGATATTAAAATTAGCTTGTATTAGCTGAGTAAATCTGGACAGGCAACGGGAATGGAAATAGGGAGTGCCCTGGGTGGTGGCCGGAATTAGAAAAATAATCCCTCGCATTTAGGAGGTTGCAAAGCACTTTCCCACACATTGTTTTACTGAGCCCCTACAAAGCCCTGCCGATATATTCTTAGCATTGTTCGACACATGAGAAATGTGATGTTTTAAAAGGTGAAGTGACTGGCCAGGGTTTGGCAATACAGAAAGCAGAATAAAAGCCAAAGGTCTTGCTTCCTTGCGCAACACACCAGGAGCTGATTAGGATCTACTATAAAGCTCTTTGGTAATACCTGGCTTGTCAGCAATCACAGGGCCTCTGGAGCTCTGTTCTTTCAGGGCCTTCACGCCTGTTCTTCTTGTGGTTCCTGTCCTCCAGCCTCATCAGCTCTGTCTACTCCAGTTTCTCACTCATTGAAACTCCAGTTTCAATCACTTCCCCCAAAAGAAGCCAAGGCTTTATTAGAGATGCCATCCTGTGGGCTTTCACGCCACTCAAAGATTGCCACCACTATTACCGCCACTCTAATTCAGTTGTCCGTGTTGGAAATAACCCTATGTAGGCACTGAGACTCGTTATTAATAAGTCAGTTTCAAGTTGCTGTGTTTTTATCTGTGAAACCCCAACATCTATCACAGTGCAATGGGGATAACTTGTTTTTAAGTAAATATCTGTAATCATCTGTTGCCAAGGGAGCATTTTTTTATTCATATCACCCTCAAGGGTAGGATGTGATTGAAAGCTCCTCCCCTATCCCACTCCCAGATTTATGGAGGCATAATGAACAAGTTAAAATTATATGCATTTGGATATACACCATGTTTTTCTATGTGTATAATAAGTAAGCCAAGGTAATTGCCATAATCTTCACACTGTTACCTATTTTTTTATGGTAAGAACATTTAAGATCTCTTAGCAATTCTAAAGTTTCCAACACATTGTTATTAGTTGTCGTCGTACTGCTGTACAGTAGATCTCCGGATAGTGTACCTTGATCTAACTGAAGTTCTGTCCAAACTTCTAAAACACGACCATATCCAGAAGGGGGCTGGCTGAACACCAAATGCAAGTCATTTGTCTAAGATATGAGATAGTTCCCAGAAGTAGGCCTTAGAGTGGCAAGAATGGAGGTTGCTGTTTGTGTAACTAAATGGGGAAAGGTAAGAGCAGATATTTCTGGAGTCCCTGGAGAACATCACTGTGACACCGGGTCTACTCATGTGTCTGGTGCTATTGCTGGGAACGAAACTTCACATCAGATCACTGGCTGTTTGATATCACTTTCAGGAAGACATTCGGGCTTGCTAATGTGGTTATTTATAACTATCTTCCTATTTGGAACCAGTTTAAGGCTCCACAACACTACCAGGGTATGCTATCTGAATCATGTATTAGCAGACTACAGTAAATATTGTATATGATAAGCAAGATCTAGCTTTCAGAAATCAAGCGAAAATAGGATCCATCATTGGCTGTCATATTTAAACATGAAATTTCCTTGTAAGTGTTTAGGGATTAATAAATACGAGATCATAATTCTAATATGTATTAGCTCAATTCATAGGAGTGATTTGGTCTAATATGTCAAGCAGAGCCATTCTGTAATGGCAGAATCTTAAGAAACAAAGACATCTTGGCAAGGAATGTTCACCACAGAGACTGTGTCAACTTTTAGGAAAAAAAAATGCTTTCAGCTACAACATATACTTCCACAAATGATCCAAGACTGAGTGTCAATAAAACTTTCATAAAAATCACAGAGTGTGTTTGATATATCATCATTTTCAGACCCCAGGATAATCAATAGCTCCTAATTTTCACTTTCACTATTTTATTTCCTTCTGAAAGTCTTCTCTGTATCCTCCATTTTCCCAGTAGCTGAGTTGTGTCTGGTCTGCTCGGAACAGTGCCTACACTCCCTGTAACCTAATGCTCTTTTTCTTCACTTCATTCCTCTCACATGGCTCTGTTCAGATGATGTCATCTCTCCATATATTCTCCCATGCATCCTCTAAGGCAGGTGGTGGAGATGGCATGGCAGCATCCTCTGAAGAGCATTTTGACTCTAAGTAGTATTTGCCTCCCTGACTAATTTCTCTGGACCCAAAAAATAAACTGAAGGAGGAGATCCTGTATAATTTGAAAATTCTCCTCACCATATCCAGACAGTTCAGTTCCTAGCCTCTGGCTGTAAGAGCAACAATCAATAAATGGGACCTCATGAAACTGAAAAGCTTCTGTAAAGCAAAGGACACTGTCGTCAGAACAAAACAACATCCTACAGACTGCGAAAGGATCTTCACCAACCCTATATCTGACAGAGGGCTGATATCCAGAATATATAAAGAACTAAAGAAGTTAAAAGGCAATAAATCAAGCAATCCAATTAAAAAATGGGGTATGGAGCTAAACAGAGAATTCTCTGTAGAAGAATATAGAGTGGCAGAGAAACACTTAAAGAGATGCTCAACATCCTTAGCCATCAGAGAGATGCAAATTGAAACGACCCTGAGATTTCACCTTATACCCATTAGAATGGTTAAACTCATGCAACACAACACATGCTGGAGAGAATGTGGAGAAAGGGGAACCCTCTTCCATTGCTGGTGGGAATGTAAACTTGTACAACCAATTTGGAAATCAATCTGGTGCTTTCTCAGACAATTAGAAATACTGCTTCCTCAAGATCCAGCTATACCACTCCTAGGCATATATCCATAAGAGGCTCAAGTACACAACAAGGACATTTGCTCAGCCATGTTTGTAGCAGCTTTATTTGTAATAGCCAGAACCTGGAAATAACCCAGATGTCCATCAATGGAGGAATGGATACAGAAATTGTGGGTGTTTTTGCACAGTGGAATACTACTCAGCAATTAAAAACAAGGAAATCATGAAATTTGCAGGCAAATGGTGGGATCTAGAAAAGATCACCCTGAGTGAGGTATCCCAGAAGCAGAAAGACACACATGGTATATGCTCACTTATAAGTGGGTACTAGACCTTTAATATAGAATATACTAAAATCTGTACAGCTAAAGAAGATAAACAAAAAAGAGGACCAGGGGTAAGATGATCAATCCTCACTTAGAAAGACAAATGGGATGGACATTGGAAGTAGAAGAAAACAAGAAACAGGACAGGAGCCTACCACAGAGGGCCCCTGAAAGACTCTACCTAGCAGTGTATCAAAGCAGATACTAAGACTCATAACCAAACCTTCGGCAGAGTGCAGGGAATCATATGAAAGAAGGGGGAGTTAGTATGACCTGGAGAGCACAGCAGCTCCACAAGGTCCAAATATATCAGGGCACAGGGGTCTTTTATGAGACTGTTTCTCCAACCAAGGACCATGTATGGGTACAACCTAGAACTCCTGCTCAGATGTAGCCCATGGTAGCTCAGTATCCAAGTGGGTGGGTACCCTAGTAAGGGGAACATGGACTATTCCTTCTCTCTCTAAACCACTCCTTTATGGCATTAGTATAATCCCACTTGTACCTAGAAGCCCCTTTGTCTATAATAGCCCACATTCATTTTTCTTTCTATGGACATCAGTTCTCAATGGCCACATCATTCATTTACAGTACTGACCATACTCATTATTATTATTATTATTATTATTATTATTATTATTATTATTATTAT
>NW_026596109.1:5609228-5633751 GCF_907164565.1 Psammomys obesus
ATTATTATTATTATTATTATTATTATTATTATTATTATTATTATTATTATCATTATTATTTAAGCTTTCCCTGTACTGGGCATTGTTCTGTCTGCAGAGAATGATACAGCTGTGAACCTGATGAAGCCCTTCTCTCTAGAGATGGAAGAGGCACAAAACATGTACCCAAAAGAATAATAAGTTTTCAGATAATAAATGCCCCCCCCCCAAATAAAATCAAAACAACAAAAACAGTGAGGTAATGGGATACAGAGCTTACGGAGGGGACTTTGGAAGGCAAAGGAGGAACCACTGTAAATGGGAAGTCAGGAAAGGTTGGAGGAAACTGTCTTGTGCTACAGTCAGAGCAGAGACCCAGAGGCAAAGAGCAGATGGGTGGGCAATCCACTTCCTCCTACATTCTCTGAAATATGGTTAAACACGGCATCTTACAGAAGAAGACTAGAGACGATTACAGACAAGTCCTCTCTATCAGAGCATCCAATTAAAATACAGCATGCTTAAATTTGAATTTCAGAGGAAGAGAAGCTTTTTTTTTTTTGTATAAAGACTATAATTGTTAACATTAGATTTAAATAGCATATTGTTTATTTAAAATTTAAATGCAGTTAGCATCCTGGGGTTTTTTTTTTGTTTGTTTGTTTGCTTGTTTTCAATTAACTATAAACAACTGTACATTTTAGAAGTGACCCAGAATGCAACTGGGCATGATGTCACCAGCCTCTGTAGAGCTTCTCTGGAACCAATGCTGACTGGAAAGCAGAAAACACCCGGGTTGGCTTGGTGGGGTGCTTGTCACAGATGTTTTTTTTCCTGAATAATTTATCTGCCTGGCGATTTCTTAAGAACATGCTTTCTTTATTATCATTATTGTGTACATGTGTACAAGATGTATGTGCGAAAAGTGTGGGCATGCAGGTGCCACGGTACACATGAGGAGATCAAGGAACACATTTCCAGAGTCAGTTTTCTCCTTTTACTGGGGATCCCAGGATGGAACTCACAGTCAAGGTTACACAGCATGCACCTATACCCACTAGCCACACTTACGGCTTTTTAAAACTTCTTGTAAGTACAGTGCTTTGTTCCTAATCAATTTCTTTGCCCTCTTTCTGTTGCTGGCTTCTAGTGATGCTCACAACTCCTACCCTCAAGTTAAACAGAGCACGTTTAAATCAGCCTATACATGATGAAGGGTCACTGAGGAGGTACCCCATGCCTTTGGTGTAGAAACAGATGGTATATAGTAGTGGAAATAAAAGGAACACTGAGTTAACACCCAGCCCCGGCCCTTGATCATGTGCGAGATTTTCATAAGGAATTTTAGAAAACATTGTCCAGAGAAAAGTGTTCAAAGAAAGGACTATAAGAAGGGAATATATGTTAGAGTATAAGCTGTCAAGGAAAATATAGAAGACAAGAGATGGAGTAAATTGTCAGCAAAGAAGGTATTGATTGTCCCTTCTTTTGTAGCCAGAGATGTCATCATGACGACAGCCAGTCCTTTGTTTCACATAAAAGAAAATCCAGAGAATAAGTGCTTGCTTGTTATTTAGTGAGCTAGTAGAATGGCTGACTTAGGAAACTGGCATCCTGTTTTCTCCATATGAAAACTTTTCTGCAGCAATATGACTTGTAATGAGTTTGTAGAGTAGCTGTGTGGCAAGATCCAGTGCTTGTTTGGTAGACATTTTGGCATTTTGATAACAGGTCTGGGGACATCTCAATGACAATAACATTGCCAGATAGGAGAGCAGGGTGTTGGAGCAATACAGTTCATATAAATCAAACTGGGGGCAAGTGGAAAAAGAGCAAACTGTGATTGAATATTGAGAGCATAAGCAGGTTTATAACTATTTGAATGAGAGGCTAGAAAGCAAGTAGATACAGCTTAAAATAGCTTGTCTGGAAGGTGGCAATAAAAGGAGAACGATGGCATATTATGGAACACGACTACAGGAAAACTTTTAGGTTGTGCCAGATGAGAAACATAAGTATACTTTCAGGTCAAAGAGCAAGGCCAAAGAAAAATGAGACAAATGAGAGAGAACACATCGGCAATTAGCAGTGACAACACAGAAACTGGAGGAACCAAGAGAATACGAATGAGAAGGACCCTCTTTTAGGCATGAAGAGGGAAGTAGATGAGATTCAGACAGACCTTTGCCTTTTGGGGACGTCTTTTGTTGGATAAAGTGAGAAGTCCGAAGTGGGGGTGGAAGTTTGTGAACACTGTAAATGTTTTGCTTATAACTGTTGAGAAACTGTGGGCAGATGGCGACACTGTGTGTCAGGTCCTGCTGAGGTTAAAGGAGTTCATCTATGAGAAAGCCTGGCCCACCAGTCCTTGATACTTTCCAATTATGGAAGGAGAAAATAAAGTATGGGAACTGGCAGGGGTTCTCAAAACTTCTCGAATTGGGCGGGGGGGATCTTTGTAGAAATTTTGTATACTTATGATAAAATACCTGACACAACTTATATTTTAGATCATATTCCTGCACAGTTCATTCTACAGCTGCTTGGCCCCCACACATTTGACAACATGGCATGAGGAGTGACGGAGGACACTATTTACACCACAGTGGAAAGGAATAGCAGAGACAGGAAGATCAAGAAGGGACTAGGGCATGATACTGCTCCAAGGATGTCCATATATTATTATGGACATTATATATGTCCAACATATTCTCATTTGTTACTCCATTTCTCTCTGTCCCATCTTCCAGTAATGCCATCCATTGATTAGCCTGACACCAGTGGCAAACCTTCTCCAGCTAAGCCACACCTTCCAAACAGTACCAACTAGGGACCAAGTATTCAAATGACAGAGACTATGGTGGACATCATAGACACATCCAGAGCTGTGCTATATAACTATCCCAATTAGCTATCACAAGTGCACCTCCATTTGTCTACTTGATACCAAAAAACATACATCAATTTGATCCCTAATGTTACCATGTTTTCTTGTTTGTCTGTATTTTTTTTTTGTTTTTTTTTTTTTTTGTTTTTTTAGTTACTGTCAAAAGTACAGTGGCTCCTGACTTGTTCCCTCTTTTCTCCTTTTCTCCTTCTTCTGATGTCCATCCTCTTTGCCTTTCTGGATAGAAATTGAGCATTTTAGCAAGAGTCCTCCCTCCTGATTAGTTTCTTTAGGTGTACAGATTTTAGTAGGTTTATCCTATATTATATGTCTATATGAGTGAGTATATACCGTGTGCATCTTTCTGCTTCTGGGATAGCTCACTCAGGATGATCTTTTCCAGATCCCACCATTTACCTGCAAATGACACAGAGGACCTCTGAAAGGCTCTGCCCTGCAGACTATCAATGCAGATGCTGAGACTTATGGGCAACCTTTGGGCAGGGTGCAGGGAATCTTAGGAAAGAAGTGGGAAATAGTAAGATCTGGAGAGGACAGGAACTCCACAAGAAAAGCAACAGAACCAAAAAAATCTGCGCACAGGGGTCTTTCCTGAGACTGATACTCCAACCAGGGCTCATGCATGGAGATAACCTAAGACCCCTGCACAGATGTAGCCCATGGCAGTTCAGTATCCAAGTGGGTTCCATTGTAATATGAACAGGGACTGCCTCTGACATGAACTGATTGGCCTGTTCTTTAATTACCTCCCCCTGAGGGGGAAGCAGCATTACCAGGCCACAGAAGAAGACAATGCAGCCACTCCTGATGAGACCTAATTGACTAGGATCAGAAGGAAGGAAAAGAAGACCTCCCCGATCAGTGGACTTAGGGAGGGGCATGCATGCAGAGGGTGGAGGAAGGGAAGAATTGGGACAGGAGGAGGGAGGGAACCCAGGAGCGATACAAAGTGAATAAAGTGTAATTAATAAAGAAAAAAAAAAGTATAGTGGAATTTATGCTATTGAGCTAAACAGACTGGACAAATATGAAGGGGAGGAGTTGAAAGAATGAGGTCATATGAAGGCCAAGAAGACATTTCTACCAGGCATTCTGTTGGCCTTTGCCAGTATTGTTTCATGTAATATGGCCCCAGTTTTATAGGCAGAGATACTCGAATAAGAACTGAGTGATATGTACTTGAGGACACTCACACTGTCAAGGATAGAGCATCTTGTTTGAACCACACTGTTATTTTCAATAGCCAAGAATAATGGGCGAAAAAAAAATGGACAGATGATGCAGTTGATATTTAGTGGGAAATTTAAAAATTAGAAATGGAGTTAATAATTCATGCTGGGTGTAGTGGTACATGCCTTTAATCCCGGCACTTGGGAAGCAGAGGTAGGCAGAACTCTGTGAGTTTGAGGCCAGCCTGGTCTACAAAACAAGTTCCAGGATAGCCAGTGCTACACACAGAGAAACTCTGTCTTGAAAAACCAAATAATAAAAATAACAATAATTCGTTAATAAACTTTAAAGAATAACAGCGGGGGCAAAAGAAAAACATCAAAGTGCTAGTAACAAATGCAAAAGCCCGAGGAACCAGAGTATTTTGTCTTTTCCCATAAGCTTTCTACTGAAATATAACACTATATCAGTCTGTTTTTCAGTTCTATAATAAAATACCTGCAGTTGATTACTAAGCTATGGGAAATAGCCTTTTTTATTTAGCTTACACTTTTGGAGGTAGAAAGTCTAAGCAGCATGATGCTGTCCTTCTGTTTGTTACAATATATCAAAACAGATGTTATCGTGATGGGAAGAATTTCTCTATTCTAACAACCCTCTCAAGAGAACTAACAAAGTCACTAAGACACCTTTTTTAGTAATTCCTTCTAAGGACAGTACCCTCATTGACTTCATTACGTCCTTGTAGGCCTCACCCAAAGATTTCACTTTGGTAGCATGAACTGTTTGGGGCATACTAAAGTGATAGTCAAAGCATAGTAAATGTGCAGAGAAGAACTCACAAAAAAAGCCCAGCTATAGAGGTCAGTGAGTTTTATAAAATAAGGAGAATCACATAATCAGTTTTAACCAACATCTGGATCATGGCCTGCCCCATAGAAACCTTGACTCTCTTTTGTTTACTAGCGTGACCAAGTTAACCACTAGCTTGACTCTTAATGTCACAGCTCAGTTTTTGGCTCTTCAGAAATTTGAAGAAATTGAATCATATATTTTTGATACTTGCTTTATAGTATGGCTTCTTCTGCCATGCATTTATGCTTTGGCTGTCCCTGTTGTTGTACGTAGTAATTGTGTTGATTATTTTAGTCACTTTCAAGTAATTGCCATCTTTCCTAATGGGAAAAAAAAAAAAACAGTCATGAGACAGATAGGTGAAAAGTTAAATGAACTTCTTCTTAATGTATAGATAGTAGAGGATACTGATAATTTTTTGCCAGATACAAAACTTTGTTAAAATTGCATCGATGGAGGATCCAAGATGGTGTATAACCTGCAGGCACAGTCTAGGAAGCTGGGTAACAGCTTTCAGAAGAGATAGGTGACAACAGAAAAGTCAGCCATTTGCAAACTAGAATGGGAAACTTTAAAGAGCAGAGCAGGAAAAAGGAGGTGCGTAAAGATAAGATGGTCTGTGGAGCTTCCTTTTAGAGAAAGGAAGTTCCTGGAGCCTCAGAAAGGCAGCTCTGTACTCTCTCATTACATTTGAAAGAAAACAGCAAGAGACAGACAAAAGAAGAAGAAAAAAAAAGCACACCTTCAGCAAAGGGAGGAGAGGTGCTAGAAAAAGCCTGTCCATTTGGCAACAAATTGAAGCAACAACCAGATACCATTTTCAGAAGGTGCCTGCTGAGTCAGTGACTCAGGGGTCACAGACATCTGAGAACTATACTAGGGAAAAACTCAGAGAAAGTTTCATGGTACTATCTGCTGGAACCTGGCTGGCAAAATACCTGTAGATTCAGGGAAGGAACTGAATCAAAACCACACCATGTCCAGTAAGGTGGAATTGGTCAGAGCCAAAGTCTGCAGGGGAACATAGACTCAGATTCCAAGCTGTGGGCCAGACAAAGCAATGCCCTACAGTAGGGCCAACATTTGCAACATGATCTATGGAGATGAGATGGCCCTCTGTCACCTGGTCTCACAGTGGACTATCTAGGGGTGGAAACAGCATGCTCAGAGATGCTGACCGGCACAACTATGACTTGATTTTCAAAAGACAGTCTACTGGGGAGACCAGCATTCATGACTATACTTAGAGGACTTTTTAGAGGACTACTAGAGGCAAGAACAGCATTTGCAATACAAACCCTAAAAGACTTCCCAAGTGTATGACCAGTATCTATGACCTGACTGCCCGGAAGTGTCACAGGTACCTGGACGCCCATTAAATTTTTTTTTTTTTCAAAAGAGATAGGCTGCATTCAGTAATCAGGCAGGACCTCAGGAAAACTCTTTATTCCATCCACCTTTTCCACCTTCACATGTATTTATTACTCCTTTATTTAATCCACCATCAGTTAGCGAGCCAGCTCAGTCCTGCTCTAGTTTGTCTTTCTCTATGTGTATGTGTCTGTCTCTCTCTTTCTCTCTCTTCCCTTACTTTTTTTTCTGACACAGGCTTTCTCTGTGTAGCCTTGGTTGTCCTGGCCTCACTTTGTAGACCAGGCTAGCATCCAACTCACAGAGATCCACCTGTATTGGCATCCCCGAGTACTGGGATTAAAGGTGTGAGCCACCATATCTGGCTTCTTCCCAAACTTTATTCTTCCTTTTAAAAGTGTTTCTCTTTTAATGGGTTTCCGCAAAAAGCATACAACAGTATAGTTTGTAGGATCGCTATGCCACAGCCCCCTGAAGCTCTTTCCATTCTACCTTTTGTGAGAAATGCCTGCTTCCCTCCTCTTCAAACCCTGGTGTTTCCCACTTCTGTTCATTTACCCCTCACCATTTGTTTTTCTATCCATCAATACTAATCACAAATCTCACTCTGCCTTATTCTTTTCCACTCAAAACTAGTAAGTAGCATCTTGATGCATACTGTGCCATCAATGTTCCTTTAAATTGTAAAATGATTAGAGTTTAAGAAGTAAATATTTTTAACTTGATTATTATTGTATGATTATTATATATATTTGTATGTTGATAGTAAGGTACTCTTTGATAGATACTATAATTAAATGCATGCACATGTGCACCAACATGCTATGGCCTACATTGGGAGAACATGAGAACAACTTTTGAAAGTCAATTCTTGCCTTCTCTTGTTGAGTCAAGGTCTCTTTTTGCTTCTGCCATATTGCATACTTCAGGCTAGCTGACCATGAACCTCTGAGTGACTATACCGTCCCTGACTCCCATCTCTGTATAGAGGGCTGAGATGGCAGATACACATCACACCACCTGAGTTCGTTTTTCCTTAAATGGGGCCCCCCATGAATTACCTTTGAAGACAGTACTCTACACTCAGAAGAGTATGAGGGCACTGAGCTTAGTGCCAAATAAAAGCCTAATGAAGAAAAATGACATGTCAGTGCTACTACAAGCAAATCTTTCTTGAAAATTCAAACACCTCCCATGAAAGAATGAGAGAGAAGAAAATCCAACAAACAACTTAACTTCAAGCACACAGTCATGGCACAGAAACACAAGAAACATGAAAAACTGATGCCATGACTCCTCAAAAAAAAAAAAAAAAAAAAAAAAAAAAGACTACCCCCACAGCAATATCTTTCCAATAAGGGTGTATTAAATAAAATGGGAAAGAATTTAAACAGTTATTATGAATATATTAAAAAACTCAGTTAAGCTCCCAAATGTATTTCGAGAGAACACGACACCAAGTAATACAATGGAATAAAACTAGAAACTGAAAGCAACCTACAAAGTTTTCTGGAGGTTGAACAAAATGCTACTGAATCACAAATCAAAACGGAAATAAAAATATTCCTAGAAATGAATTAAGAGGACAACTGCAGCCAAAATTACTAAACACAGTATAGGCCTAAGAATACAAAGAACAAAAAACAACAAAATTAGAGCAATATATAAAATTCTAGAGGTACATACCCTGAAAAAAAATTAAACCAGAATATGAAATAAATAACAAACAAATAAATAAAAGATGAAATAAGTAACAAATAGTTCTATAACAAGCAATAAGATTGAAACCATTTTTAATTTCTCAACTCAAAGTCCAGGCCCAGATGGAATCACTGCTGAACAATATCTAACTTCCATGTAGAACTAACACCAATACTTTTCAAACTAGTTCATAAAATAGGAAAGGAAGGAACATGCCTAAATAGTGTTTGAGAGCCAAGTATCATCCTAATATCAAAACTTGATAATGGTTCAACAACAAAAGAAAATTATAGACCAGACTCCCTCGTGAACATAGGTACAGAAATTCCAATAAATCATTTGTGAAATGAAATCAAGAGCACATAAAAAATAATAATTTACCATGATCAAGTTAGCTTTATTCCAGCTGGAGAACAGGGTTCAGTTTCTGTCATGGGCAGCTAGAACACTTTAGGATGAGGCCCAAGTGTGCTAAGCCAGGCTATGGAAAAGCTTTTCCACAGAGTGTTACACCTAAGCTCTTTTAGCCTGAGGTCGCCAGTGGCAATGGGATCTCAGGCATTCCAAAGCCTATGGCCATACCAAAATGTTACAGTTCTTGGTCAAGCTGCTGTGCTGAGCAAGGCAGAGGTTTGGGCCAAAGCCCATGCCTGGTTGTCTTGCAGCCAAGATACAGACCTGGTGAGGCCCAGGGCCGGCAAAGGCCAGGCCCAATGGGCTTGAGAGCAGGACCTGTGAGATATGACCTCAGCCTGGCAGAGTAATCTCAGGGGAATCTCAGAGGGTCTTGAAGTGAAAAAGTGCAAACCTTTATTCAAGTGAAATCAAGGACAATATAAACCCTGGGGAGAGGAAGGGATTTCGAGGGTAAATGTGTTTGATTCGATGGGGTCAGGGATACTTACTGAATCTACCACAAGAATGAAAATATAGTACTAATTCTCCTTTGTGTGTATGTGTGTGGGGGGGGGCGGTGTTGTGGCAAATCTTCAAGTACAATTGAAGGACATTGCTAGACTAAGATCCTTATCAGGGTGGGGAATTCCTAGATGCTCAATAGAGCAGTTTCATTTTCAGGGGAACTGTCTGGCCTGTAACAGCCCTGAGGGCTATCTGACCTCCTACAAGACCTGGAATCATCCAGATCAGGGGAGACTTTCAAAACCCTGCTGAGAGAAGGGAGTCTATCAACATAGATGGAGCGCAAATAAATGGCTATCCGGAGATGGCTGACTTCAACCTTATCCAGCAGAGCTCCACAGTTCAACATAGGAAAATTAATAAAAGTAATGTTGTATTAGTAAATGTAATAAATGGACTCAAGGACAGAAATCATACTATCATATCAATAGATGCAAAAAAGTTTTTTGATAAAGTCAACTGTTCTTCGTTATAAAAGCCCTAGAGAAACTAAGAATTGAAGGAACATATCTCAGCATAATAAAGGCTGTACACTACAAGCCTGTGCGAACATCATATTAAATGGAGAAAAACTCACAGCTTTTCCACTAAGTTGAGAATAACACTAGGGTGTACACTTCCTTCACTCTTATTCAAATAGTGCTTCAAGCTTTAGCTAGAGCTTTCAGACAAAAGAAAGAAATAAAAGGGTTACAGAAAGAAAGGAAAAGTCAAAGTATCTTTATTTGCATATGATAGGAAGCTACACAAGGAGACCCTAAAGACTCCACCAGGAAACTCTTAGTGTCAAATACTTTCAATAAAATGACAGGCCATAAAATTAAGAAGCAAATATCAGTAGACTTTCTATACACTAATAACAAACATGCAGGGAAAGAAATCACAAAATGATCCCAATCACAAAAATGGCTTCCAAAAAAAAATAAACAAATAAACCTTCAGATAAATTAATCAAAGAAGTGAAAGACTGCTATAATGAAAAACTTTAAAATGCTGAAGAAAGAAACTAAGAAACATACTGCAAGATGGAAGTACCTTCCATGCTTATGGAGCAGAAAATTAGTATTATGAAAATGGCTGTCTTATATAAAACAATGTACAGCGGGTACAATCAAACACCAGTACTATTCTTCACCAAAGTAGAACATTACCTTACATTTTATGTCAGAGCATGAAAAACTTACATCAGAGATGACCAAAGCAAGCTTGTGCAAAATATCCTTCTGGGGGTGTCCCCATACTTGATTTCAAGCATTCCTACATACTTACAGTAAGTCAGCTCTGGCACAAAAACATGGAGCTCGATGGAATAGGATGGAATGTCTATAAACCCATGCAAATACATATGATTTCTGGAAAAGATATCAAAAATATAATTTGGAGAAAAGACAGCCTTTTCAGTTAGTGCTCCCCAAACTTGGCAGCCTGTGAAAAATGAAACTGTAAACATCTCTCATCCTACACAAAAAAATCAACTCCCCATGGATCAAAAATCTGAATTCAAGACTCAAAACTCCAACTGTTAGAAGGAAAATAAGAAAAGCACTTTAAGATACAACATAGCCAGGACTTTTAAGTAAGAACCCAGTTGCTCAGGAAATAATTTTAGGAATGATTTCAAGAAGGTGACAAAGGGAATCTCATGAAATTTGAAAGCTTCTGCACATTAAGGAAATAGTGAACTGAAGAGATAGCCCACGATGGGAGAAAAATCTTTGCTAGCTGTACATCTGACGCAGGATTAATATTTAGAATACACAAAAGACAAAAACATGAAACAGGACATTAAAACTCAGTCAATAAATGGGCAGATGAACACAAGAAAAATATGACACAGGTAATCAACATAAACAAACTTTGACCTTCCTAGTCATCAGAGAAAATTAAAACTGTGTTGGTGGGACAGGAATTAGGCTCATGGTTAAGAAACCTAGTTTCTCTTTCAGAGAACACAGGTTGGGCTCTCACACCCACATGGTGGCTCAGAGGTGTCTGCAACTAAAGTTCCAGGTGATACAATACCCTCTTCTGGCCTCCGCAGGGCTCCAGGCATACACCCCAGCCAGAATGGCAATCATAAGAAAAGAAGTAACAACGAATTCTGGCAAGGATTTAGGGACTTTCATAGACTTGTGATGTGAATGTAAACTACCCAGGCACCGTGCACGTAAGTACAGAGGTTCTTCAAAAAATGAAATCTAGACATGTGCTACAGCAGGACTACCCATGGCTGTTACCCAAAGGACTCCAAGCGAGCACATCACAGAGACATTTGCACATCAGTGTTATTGCAGAACCGTTCACAACAGCTAAGTTATAGAAACAACCTAGGTGTCCATCAGCAGAGAAGTGAATAAAAGGAATTTGCTACAGATATACAATGAAAGATTTTCAGCTTTTTAAAAATCAAAATGATGGTGTTGGCAGGGAAAAGAATGTAACTGAAGTTAATGTTAAGTGAAACAAACTTGTCTTAGAATGTTGAATGTTACATGTTTTCTCTCATATACGGTTCCTAGATATCATATAGACACAAAATATCATGTGTGTGTTTTTCAACACTAAAGTAAAAGTGAGCCTATCTAGGAAAAGGTGACTAACTGAAGGGTGAGTGTAGAAAAAGGGGAGAGTGGAGAGCAGGAGAAGATTTACTTACATACACACACAAAAATGTCCTTATTTAATACAATACTGGGGACAGCTAATAGTTAACGAAAATATTTAATTGCATTTGCTTCATCTAAACCTTCAAATATTGTGAGCAAACTCCCCACAATACACTCTCTAACGCTGTGAGCACTATGGCGTTACAGTCAGAACAGAGGGCACAGAATTTAGCCCAGTTCATGTACCAGCTTCTATCTCAAGAAAGTGTTCCGCATGCACTGTCATTTTAAAGGAAGGGAATAATTATTATGAAGATGCGGGACCTTAGGACTCATCATGCTATTCTTAGTTGTTTGGCAATTGTGCACACGTCGTCCTGGGGGAAATTTTAAGGAAACAACAGCTGCTGTTCTGTAATATGTGTCCGGGAAGGCCCTCTGTTAGCCATCTTGCAATACAAATATAAATAACTGAATATCCTTAAAGACGCAAGACAAAATGTTCAGGAAAACGATGTCCCTGGGTGGGTGGAAATTTAGACAAGTGTGTGGTTTAGTATATGGAGGGGTTTTCAAGGCCTCTACATTATAGCCTCCCTAGATGCTATTTCTTCTGTGAAACTGAGTTCATGCTCAGCTCCAGTCTCCAGGCTGCTAGGAGAATTGGATGACATGTGAGCAAACACTTTGCAAACTGTATGGTAAGAAGAAGCGTTGAGTCCTCCTGGCCCTGCATCCTTGGCAGTTGTGCAGTGCAGGCCAACATGTAGGGCAAAGCAGCATGAGGTACCCTGGAGCTTAGTGGGTGAGAAGGGATTGTGCCTTTTGGGTCCAAAAAGCCGAAGCAGCAGAACAGGCTCTTCCATGCTGCTGTGGCTGTGTGACTTCAGGAGTTATTTAGCCTCCTGTAGCCACAGGTTCTTTTGGAGAATGGAGATAATTACACTCCTTACATTTGCCAAAAGGAGTAGGTAATTGTGGGGGGGAGGGGGGATCCTCCCTCATGGCACAGCATCCCTTACATAGAATTATCCTAATAAATAGTGTTGGTTCCTGTAATTCGTAACGTTAATAACAGCGCCCCAGCTTCAAGGAGCCATTTAGTGCTGCTGATGTGCAAAGCCTCTGACAGACAATTTCCCGGAGAACCGGCCACGCTTTCCCAGTGTTGGGTGATTTCAGACTAATTCTGAATGAAGGGCAGGCGACACCGAGGCACATACAGGGATCAGCGGTTGAGAGGGCCTCAGGTGGCAGCTCTTCTGATGACATGAGGTGACCTCATTTCTCTACCACCCTCTCCTGAGGTGAGCCCTGACCTTTCCTGCACTCCTTGGATGAATGAGAGAATAGTGGACCATCAGAGATGGGATACTTCTATGAATTACCTGGTTGTGTGTTAGAGTACACAGCTGGAAAAAGAAGTACACAGCTCAAAGAAGTTATGAGGTGCTTTCCTCCTTCCTCAGGTGGAATCCTTAGGCTGAGAGCTGGGAGACCCTAGGAGAGCTGCAGGGGGGAGTTCTGAGTTGCAGAGCCTTATACAGTAGGGCCCGTGCTATCTTTTTTTTATGCAATCGTCTTTTTTTAATTAAATTTTTACTTTTTATATTAATTACAGTTTATTCACTTTGTATCCCAGCTGTAGACCCCCTCCTTCATTCCCTCCCAATCCCACCTTCCCTCTCTCATCTCCTCCCAAGCCCCTCTCCAAGACCACTGATAGGGAAGGTCCTTCTCCCCTTCCATCTGACCCTAGCTTATCAGGTCTCATCAGTACTGGCTGCATTGTCCTCCTCTGTGGCCTGGCAAGGCTGCTCCCCACTCAGGATGGGGGGAGGAGGTGGTCAAAGAGCTAGCCACTGAGTTCATGTCAGAGACAGTCCCTATTCCCCTTACTAGGACACCCACTTGTATACTGAGTTGCCATGGCCATGATATCTTTTATTTGAGGAATGTCTCTCACTCTGAATGCTTCAGCTTTCCCTGTCTTCAGTCTTTAGCCTATTCTTCACTATCTGGGTTTGGGTTCCTCAGAATGTCTGGAAGGTGTTTGTTTTCTGTCTCTGAGGTAACATTACACAGTGGAGTTGACTAAAAACATCACACCAAGATTTCAGCAAGTCTGTGTTCCTTCTTAGAGACTCTGGGGAAACATTCACATTCTTGTCTGTTTCCATCTTCTAGAGTCTTACACATACGCTAGCTCCTAGACACTTCCTGTCTTAGGAGACATCACATCAAACCTTCTTCACATCACATCACTGAGACTGTTATAACTCCCCTGTCTCCCTCCTCACTCTTGAGAGATCTTTCATTACATTGGTCTCCCTGGATGTCTTCCAGTGACTTTGTTCAGACTAAGGCTGGCCCAGACAACATGAACTCTGTTGTTTTTCCTCCTTTGCACAAGCCTGAGGTGGGAGAGGCTGCAGGCTCACTATGCCACAGTTTTTGGGAGGCCACAACCCTCTCTCCCCCACGTGGCAGGATCAGCAAACAGTATCAGTCAGTCAGCCACCTGCTTTTTCAGATGGTTTTATAGGATACCACCCCACATTTTCATATTACTTGCGGGCTCTCACAGTAACACAGTGGTTGAGAATTTTCAAGACACCAACAGCTAGCCCCAAAATGAAGGTCTCCAACCTATCCTCTGTGGCACTCTATACATCTCTGGTTCTGACTTTAATGATTCACAGCATCATAACGTACAAATGACTTCCTCAGGTTTGCTTTTTTTCACAACTTCCCACCCTCACTGCCTGCCCCCTTCTCCTCCTCCCCCACCCCGCTATTTTATCACCATCCTTGACTGTGGATTGTGACAAAAGACTATGCAACCCTTGCACCAACCCTAAGGTCACTGAGTGGTGATTTTCTTAACTTTGACAGATGCCATTTTCTCTTCTCTGAATGCATTTACCATTTTTCTTTATCCCTTGCCACACATACTTCTATGTATCCTACAGAAGCCTGCCAATGTGCGTCCTCCTCCAGGAAACTTCTGGAGGAAGTTTCCATTCCACTCAACCAAGAAAGCAGTCTTTCTGAAAAAGTCTCTGGGAACTATAGGTACTTTGGTGGTAACAACAGCCATGCTTACTTTTAGTATATCTACTCAAGCTTGAATGGAGAAACCGTAGACAGAACGGTTGTGCTTTTTGTGGATGTTGGTTCTCTGAGTCTGGGTCTTACCATCTGGGAGGCAGAGTGTTGGGTAAAATACGGTTGGCCAAGTGTGTACCCCGAGAGGATGGAAATCACCCCAACATTATCACTCCTAGCTCTGATTTCGCTGTGTGGCCGCTGAGGACTGAAGAAATGCAGAGAGGGCAAGGAGATGCTGAGATCATTTGTAAATACTTGTTGCTGACGTTTCTCCAGGAGCCGATCAGAAGGCAGTGAACATGTCTGGGCCTGCAGTGGTCCTCTTTGGCAATCCACTCCTGAGCTCTGTCTATTCCCTGAAGACTCACCCTCAATCCTGTGCTCCATGGGAATCAGGCCATGTCACATGGTCGAGGTATCTGTCCACCTGTCACCCACCTCCCTCTCATCTCTTGGGTTACCTATCTCTTATGAAGACCTATTTTTTGTTTGCTGTCCAAATGTGACTTAGAACACAGCTGTTTTCTTTCATCCTGGCATCAGCACCTCCATTAGCCTGCATTACTCTCAGCCTAGGTCTCTGCAGGAGGGCATTCTGCATCTGCTAACCCTGCTACTCTCCAGTGAGAGCCCCTTAAATACATTCTGTCCTAATTGCCCCCGGCGCTCCTTCTCCTCACACCTCTCCCTATTCGGGATCATGAATTCCCCGCACCAAACCCACTTAGCGCTGTTCGTTTCAGAATCTGACCCTGCCCTGTTTTTCTCCAATGCTAAGCCTTGTGTGACATCTATCTGCTCCCTGCCTTTCATTTCATTTGGGCCCTGCCCTTCTGCCTGCGGGCACCTCTACCCGGCTTGTTATTATGCCCTCATTATTTATGTTCCGTGCCCCTCCCAGGCCACATAATTCTTCAGGGCAGCAAGAACTGAATCCCTTGCCCAGTATCCATTGCTCTTTCTATCCCCATTGCAATCCACTGTGAGGATCTTAGACCCGGGCCATCCTTTTCTGTCCTAGTCACCATTTCTTGTACACCTGCCTGTGATTTGTAAAATAATGACAATAATTCTACCTTACCGGGTTGTTTTTACAAATTACTTCATTCAGGATGGACATTACAGCCTCAGCTGATGGTTATAATGGTAAATTTCACCCTTTTCATAGTGCCTTGGTCTTTGGTGCATACACTCTTTAACATTTGGAATTAGAGGAAGCAGCAAATGGATTTATTACCAATAAGCATAGTCATTGGTTTCCCGTAAATCTGGAAAACTGTATACACGGCCCTACAAATTACGATAGGTTAACGCACCTCCTTTCTCCATATGTGAGGAAAGCATTGGTTAAGTGCCGGCTCTTTATCAGGCACTCCTCAAGGCTGCCACTAGCAATTTCAGTGGCCTTTCTTACAGATGAATCTATTCATTCATCTTCAGCTCAAAACCACACTCCCTCCCAGAGAATGGCAGCATGGGTGCCATGATGTTCACAGTGTAAGCAGAGAGCTGGGCTGGGACCCCCTCTGTCTCATCCTTCTCTGATCTCCTGGGCTAACTAATGGGTGTCAGCTAGGGCTTTCTGTTCAGCTAGCTGGCTAGGCTAACTAGTTCATCTACACTACAGCTACTTAAAATCCATCCAGAGTGCAGCCACAGCTCATCCATTCAATGAATGCAACCAATGAATAGAAGGAATGAAGCAAAGGCGTGCAAATCATAAGCTGTAACTCAGAAAGGCTGACTCGACCTCAAAATGTCTGTTTCTGTAGTAGGTACTGTCGCGTGGGCTCTTTTATGAATGATTAGGATTCTAACTTCACCGCTGTGTCAAATAACTCAATTTGTGCCTAATACAACGGAGCCTTTTAAATCACATAACGTGACAGTGTATGACAAGTACCAGGAGAAATACCATGGCAAAGAATAAACTCCTAATGTTAGCCAATGACAAAGCTACTTTTAAGCAGTTTAGCATTGCACTATCTAGATTTTCTCAATTTTAAAATCATTTTAAAATCAGTTGGAATATGTGTGAAGCTGACAAAAAAAAAAAAAAAAAAGCCAAAATGACAGAAGTAGCCTGTGAAAACTCAAAATTCCCACTAAGCCCTTGTCTGTCTGTCTGTGTTCCGGGGAGATTGATTTAAGCCAGTATTTTCTACCTAGGCTGCACATTTACATTGGCTGGGTTTTACTGGTAAATATTGGTTTAAAGCAAACACTGAGATCTTTAATCACATTTAAACAGACCCTGCATTATTCTGCAGCAGACCCTGCATTAGAACGGAAGAAACAGAGAAGGAGCAGGCACAGCTAGCTGATGGCTACAAACTGCAAGAGTAAACGGAGAAAGTCAGAACTAAAATTCTTGGGAGAGAGAAGGGGCCAGGAAAACCACTGCTGAAATACAAAATTTTGTTTTTCCTAAAGTCTGGAGCTGTGTTCAGTGAAGTGACGTCGCTTACGGACCAGGACCAGGGGAACTCGGGGCAGCAACGGAAGCACTGCTAAATAAGGAGAAGGTAGCCTGAGGAGAGCCAGCTAGCTGTGACATACCCAGCGCTGGCTTCCTCTGACTCCCAAACTATTCCTGTTTGCTATTGTGTCAACTTGAGTTGCCACGAAACCTGGGCCCTAATTTTACATCTCCTCGCAAAGTTCTGAATCTGTCACAAAGCAACTATTTGTCTACTCACGGAGGCTGCAAAAGGCATACTATTAACCCTCCCCCAATACACACTCACACGAATCTCCAGTCTGTGCTTGGCTTGTCCTGTCTGTGTTCACATCCAGGAGTTCCACCCGCTCATCGAGAACCTCCCCTCACCCCACTCCCAAGCACTTTGAGAGTCCAAATTTCCTGCTGGGTGTTCTTTCTTTACATCTACCACCTCTGAGCTCCACCTCCGCCCCCCACATAGACACAAATCCCAGATGCTTAGATGTTAGCCAAGGAAGTCTTCAAGAGGACCGACTGTTTTATCTCTAAAATCTATGATTATCTCTGCCTAATGGAAACATTGTACACCCGGTGCTGGCCTGGATGATGGTGGATGATGGATCTGAGGGCAGCGATCTGGTTAGGGATGAAAGGCCAGCTCTTACTGAAACCACTTAACATACATAACTCTTTTTTTTTTTTTTTTTTTTGTAGATTGGTTGGCTTGGCTTATTTGAGACAGGGTCTCCCCGTGTACTGTGTATTTATTGTTGACTGGCCTGGAACTCGTAGATGAGATCGGAACCAACTCACAGAGATCCGCCTGCCTCTGCCTCCCAAGCGCAGGGACCAAAGGCACATGCCACCAAGCCCACCTTCTTTTCTGTGGTTAAAAAATAAAATAAAGAGAATGAGGAGATGGATCACCTAGGAAACTGGTGTCTAAAATGGTTGGGCTTACATGGGAATGCCTAGCACCAAAGCTGCGTTCGAATTAGACTCTTACAAGTAATTTTGAAAAAGGCAAGTTCCCAGGAGCCAATCTGGGGAAAGAGTTACTGGTATTTAGCCTCAGAATGGTCCCAAAGGGACCAGTGCAGTGCAAAGCATCAGCTTTGAATTCAGGGTGGGTTAGAAACTGAGTTCCAGCCTATACTTACTGGACAAACTGTGTAGCCTTTCCGAGCTATGGTTTGTTGGTCCAGTATGAAAGATGGAGAATTACAACTGACTGGGGTTGTCACAGATATTAGTTGAGTTGACATACAGAACTGTTGCTTGACTGAGGACAGAAAAAACAATGTCTTCTTGGGACTTGCCCAGCACAGAGCCATGAGAACCTCTGTAGCTCCACTATGTTTGTGACTTTGAGAACGTTACCGAATTTCCCTGTTCTTTGCCTATAAAATAAATTATCTGATACATAAATATGTGTGTGTGTGTGTGTGTGTGTGTATGTACATTAATCCAGCTCACCAAATTATGATAAAGATTATATTGGCTAATGGATATAAAGTGCCTCGGAACACCCAATGACAGGTGTTAGCTACAATCATTACTGTCATTAGCACTTTGCTTTGAAAAGCATTTACGATGCATGAACATAGGCCTTGGAGTATTCTGGTTCTGGCTACAGTCTTGTGCTCTGCAACAGTATGACCCAATATAAATATAATGAAAGCTCCACAGATAATTTTAAAAATGTCTAACAAACTCAAGGAATGATATAAGTACATTTTTAAAAAGATTTACTTTTACTTTATGTATAGGAGTATTTTCTTGACTGTATGTTTGTGTGTCTCATGCATTCCCTGGTACTCTCAGAAGACAAAAGAGGGCATTAGCTCCCCTGGAGTTGGTGTTACACATTGTGAGGTACCATGTGAGTGCTGGCAACTGAAGCCAGGTATTCTGCAAGAATGTCAAGTGCTCTTAACCACTAGGCCAATCTCTCAAGCTTGCAAGTGCAATTCATTTTAATAATGTATTTGACTTGTTACATCTAAAATAGTATTGCTTCATCCTGTAATGAAATATAACCATGTATTGAGCTACTGTCTTTTTTTTATATACAAAACAAAATGTTACATCTGCAGCACATATCAAACTAGCCACATTTCAGAAACCCAGCAGCTACCCCTAGATGCTAGCTTTGGACTGGATGGTATAGGAATCTCATAGCAATATGAGAGGGTTTCTGTCCTTCATGGCACATAGACTGTCAAATGCAAAGCAATTATCAGGTGACCTGCCTAAAGTTACCCAAAATAGCACTGCGTAGAGACTAATTCCTAGAGCCAGATAAAAGACATTAGCCAATCACGTTTTGTGAGATCAGAGAATTACTGGTATCCTCTTCACTAACAACACTTGAACTCAACAGGAGACCCACGGCTTCTGCTATCTACCACCTCTTAATATTTCTTTTATCCTAAGAATGAAGTCAGGGGCCAGGAGCCATGGCTCAGGACTTAAGAGCATGTACTGTTCTTGAAAATGACTAGGGGTTAGTTCCCAGCGCCCATGATGAGAGACACACAAACACTTGTAACCCCAGCTCCATAGCATCAGATGCCCTTTTCTGGACACCTACACGTGCCCACAGGTATGTACATACAACACACACACACATGATTACAAATAAAACAGAAATAAATCTAAAGTTAAGACATAAGTAACCTTCACATTGCCTATGAAATACTTAAATTTGAGACTGCATTATTTCTTAAGCACTTGTCTTTTATCTCAAATAGTAATCTCTGATAACAATTCACTTCATGAGTGACGTTCACTGTGATGCATAAATCTTAAAACTTGCTACAACCAAGGCAACAATTCCCCTTATTGTAGATGCATTACATATAGCAAAAGCAGAGAGCTTGGAGCCAGAAAGCCCAGAATCAAGTCTTTTCATTCCATGTTTACGAGTTATAATTTTTTGGGTTAAAACACTGAAACCCTTCAAGATTCTGCTGCTTTCTTTATGGTATATGGACAACCAGAGTGCTCTCATGAGGTATGATGAGGATTAAAAAGGATGACACATAGACAGTAATCCATAGCTGCACAGCACTAGACAGCTATAAAATGGATTAAGAGATTTATAAAGTACTTTGCACATACCATTCTTTTGTTGCACAGTTTTCAATGGCTCCACATTGCCTGCCAAATAAAGTCAGATTCCTTAGTCTAGCATAAAACATTCTCCGGGGCAAGATCGGTCTGTGACTATACTACTCTTGCAGTTTTGACCAATTCTGCCTGAGGCCAAATGTTCTCATGAAGGAACCCTGGCATATCTGCTTCTCTGAGTAGGGCAGGGTCGCATGGTTCACTTCTAATCTCACATCTTTCTTCACATGCTCCTGTATTTGCATCAGCTCTCAAAATCTCACTCATCCTTCACCATCTTCAAATCTATTCCCATCTACCTGCCCTGGACCTTAAGCTCTAACTCTGCTGCTTCTAAATTTTGCTCGTATTTTTTATGGCAATCAATGATGCCACTTTGGAATCTAGTAACATCTGGTGCATAGAAATTTACAAATAATTTGCTGAACATAGCTGTCTGAGAGAATTAAAATCTCCAAGTGATTTAGTAGAAATCCTGTTGATAGAATGTTCCACATTTTTACCTAGCCACTCTAAGGAGCGAGGCAAGAATGCAAAAGAAACTCAGAGCTCATTACCTTTTGTAACATTGAATAAATCACTTAGATTTACTTAAAGACTAGTTTTTTTTTGTTTTGTTTCGTTTTTAAGGACAAGAAACAAAAATTATTGATGCTTGGTCTTCAGTAATATTTATTAGCAAAGGTTCCTCTTCATTTAGTAATGGATATCCCAATGTTTTGATATTTTTTAGGTATGTCAACAGGTGTACCAATATCCTCTGCTCTTAAGGTTAATGTCTAGAGGGATGATCTGAGCAGAAACCATTGGGTAAAATATGGCCATCATGGGTTGTGAAAACTTAAAGGAAAGGATTTTAATTCAACCTCGAATGCTTAGGAAGTGGGGACGAGATGACTTCAGACCACATCTCCAAAGAGAAACATGCACTAGGCAGAGGGACAGGGCTGAGAAAGCCACTACAGACAGGTTCAGAGGCTAGAGCCTAAACAACTGCAGTACCTCTCAGCGGCGAAGCTGAAGGCATTGAGCTTGAAGAAAGAAGTCCTTCAAGGCACTTGGCTACCCGCTCTCTCAGTTTTATGCCTGTCAAGTGATCTTAGGGATATAATTGGATGATGAGATGATTAGAAAGTATTAAAAGCCTTTTATAAACTATTTCTCTACATATATTAATTCATTAGCTGCTGACTTGTCACTAGGGTCTTGTGTAAGGGACTAGTTTGGGTTGAATGAACCCAGAATATTTTGATGAAAGTCATGTTTTCTGGACACAAAAATCTGAACAGATGGTGCATTTTGAACGTCAACCAAGTATCACCACTTTGGAGGTCAGGAGGTTTTTTTTGTTGTTGTTGTTGTTGTTGTTTTTTCTCTTACCTATCTCAAATCCACTTAACTCTCTCCATCTCCAGTCCTGCTCCACAGTGCTGGCCATCATCATCCCTTGCATTGGCAGCTGCAATTGAAGAGTGAGACTATTTTAGTTTGTGCCTGTTGCTAGACCAAAATATTTGAACTGGGTAATAGAATTTAATTTCTCCCAATTTAGGAGGCTGAAGTCCAAGATCAAAATTCCTGCTGGTTCATTGTCTGGGAAGAGCTCTTCTCTGCTTAAAGATGACATCTTGTAGCAACAAAGGCTTCTACAGGGGACAACAAATGCGTCCTCCCCTTGGAAGAAAGGTCAGAAGGCCTAGGTCTCTTCAGCTCTTTAATAAGGTTGCTAATCCTATTCATGAGCATTCTACACATATAGCTTATTTACCTCCCAAAGGCCCCACCTCGAAGTTCTACTGCACATAGTTAAGATTCATTATATAAACCTATTATTGTTCTTATTGTGTGGGAGAGGAAACCAAATGGGCATACAGACCTTAGGTAATTTCTTTAAGGTTGATTGACAGTAAGAGATGAGCAGTGTAACTCCAGGGAGCAAGTTTTAAAGCACTACCAATGATCAAATTCCTTGAGTAATCTTTAACTTTGGAGGTACAAATTTTTTTTTAATTGGATAAATACAAATTTTCATTAACAATAAAAAGCCCAAGTTAGAGTCACTCTAGAGAGTAGATTTCTCAGTTGGGATAATGGCTGAAAAAAAAAAGTGGGGGGGGGGTTGGAGAGGAACAGAACAAGAGGAACAGTTGGCACACCAGAGATCTGGCTTTCTTTTGTCTTTGTGCCTCTGAGAAAGACTAACTTTGATGGGCTTGTGGCTTATTTTTAAAAAATTAAAAAAAAAATTTACTTAGATCCAGAGAACTTAGATTATCTTTCTATCTTCCCTCTCACCTCCCCCTACCTTTTTCTCTATCATTTCAATGTTTAAAGTTAACTGTGGGGCATGCCTAAGCCTCACTTTTCTCATGTGCATCATGGAAACTACACATCATCATCATTATTCTATCCCATGGGATTTATTTTTCAGGGAAAAAATGAGGCATTGAAAGTGAAAGTGCCTGGTAAACTGTCAAGTTATATACACAAAAGCTAGTTGCGACTGGAGATTTGTAACTTGGAGTCTTGTGGAGTTGCTAAAGACAGCGGCATCAAAATGACCTACTTTCCACTGTTATTTCCCTTGAGGGCTATGAAGCTCTCCAGTGAATCCACCCAGGGTGAAGTCCTTGTCATAAGCAATTGCAATATTCCATATTTGTAAAGACACATGAACAAAGTCCAGCCTGAAGAAAGCCTACCTAGAGCTTATTAATTGTGCCTTTGCAAGAATTGCGTTGCAGAGCATGGAAGTGTTCTCAAGTGGCTACACTGTTCTAAGAATGTTCTCCTGAAGGTCCAAAACACATGTTTTCCTGAGATGTTGCATCCCAGCATGAGAGTGTGTTTCATTAACTGTTCATAAAATTAAATACACAGCTTTGAGCACTATAGCCTGACATGAAAAATGCTGTTAATTGCAAGATAAAAAAAAATCATAATGAAGATCACCAAATAAATAGGACAATAGCCTCAACCTGTTTAAATAACAAACCTTTTCTTCATGTGGATGAAACTATTATTACATTTAACAAATATTTATTACACTATGGAGAAAAAAAATAAGCCCACTAACTTTGAGGTACTTAGCATCTTTCAAGGCACCTACACTAAGGACATCTCCAGAGCTAGAAGCTTGTGCATAAAAATAGGATCATAAGCTGAGTGTAAAGAATCTAACAAATATATACTTCTAACTTTCTTGGAAAAATGAAAGGATGCTAACAAGCCATCTAAGCTCATAGATTTGCCATTTGGAGAATGGCAAGGGGGTTGCTGATCATTCAACACCGTGGACAGTTTGGTTCTTAAGAGGACTTACTCAGTGTTATAGTCAGCATGGCATCCAGCAGCAGGCCTGGCACACTGTAGGTGTTCAGTGCACTTCTGATGAATTAATGAACAGTTTCATGTACAATTCTTAGTATCTGATAGACCACCACTCTGGTATGTCAGTGGGATTTGGTGGAAAGCAAATGAAAACAAGTACGAAGTGGACATTTTCCTGAAGTAACCCAGCAGGAGGGGCATTTGTGGCCACTCTTACCTGTGTTCCTCTCCCTGGAGACAAACCATATCTCTACATGATTTAGCTATGAAATATGCCTATCCACAACCCCCCCCCCCCCCAGGAAAGTGAAGACCAAAGAGAAGCTAAGAAAAACAGAAAAAAGCTCGCAAGGTGTTTTGGCATATGTTGTTTGCTTAATCCTCACAGCTGATTCAAGCCTTCAAGACCCCAAAGAAGGTAAAGAAATGCAGGTGTCATGTTGGGGGGTGGGGAGCATAGTCTTTGGTCTCAGAACACATGGTTTGCAAGTGGCTCAGGCAGGATTCATAAAGGGCTCAGTCCAACTCCAATGCATTCAGCTGAAGTCTCAGTTAATAGGAACACCTCTGCCTGTTCCACGTGGAAACCCATTACTTGCCTGATGTCACTCAGCTGTGTGAGACCTCCAGCAGGATGCTTCACTTTAAAAAAAAAATCCTCCTTTTGGAGTGGGGTGGGTGTTTGTTTTAGACTCTATTTTCCCTAAATGGGACCTTGAAAACTTAGACACGGAATGTCAAAAAGAAAAAAATCATGAAAGAAGAAAGACATACACTTTCCTAAAATGATCAGATACATGTAGCCAGCACCCAGACATGCTTTGACTCCATCAGGGCCAACCCCGTAGAAATCGTTTCTAATCACCAACGTGCCCCACCCCCAAGGTGATCATTACTTACCTCTTGCATCATAAGTTCATTTTTGGTATCACGCTTTATTTCAGGTCTTTGTGTGTGTGTGTGTGTGTGTGTGTGTGTGTGTGTGTGTGTGTGTGT
>NW_026596109.1:5633761-5637974 GCF_907164565.1 Psammomys obesus
TGTGTGTGTGTGTGTGTGTGTGTGTGTGTGTGTGTGTGTGTGTGTGTTGTTTTGGTTTGGTTTGTTTGTTTGTGTCATATATATGCTTAGGAAATTTACCCTCCAGTCATTCTGATAGATTTGACTCAGAGCAATAACTGTGTAAACACTTGCCACCTTCTCATAAGAAGGAAGTCCAATCGCATGACGCTCATAGGGGAAGAGGTATTTACACTTCTTTTCTATGTGCTGTAAGTGGAAAGCAGGAGAAATTTAACAGACATAGTTCCGATATATACGGAGTTGTGCTAGGGAAGCATTTCAATTTAATTTGAAGTTTATATTTGGGGTATCATGTGATGTTTTCACTTCCTAATCATCTGTATTTGTGGGGGCTGGGCACTTACCTCTCTGAACCCCAACTTCCTTATTTGTATGGAGTGGTAAGTTTCAGTTTAAAAGGTATAAAGGTTGTAGGAGAGCCTCTGACCCCTCCTCTTTGCAGTCAGAGGCTAAAAAGATCACACTGAGCTTCCTACAGTGCAGGGCCAGATTTTAGGAAGCCAAGGTCTGCTGCCAGCCAGATCACTAACTTCATAAGGGTGTGTGTGTTCTGACAAGGAGGAGCTGGCTGTATGAGACACTCAGAGGTTTCTAATTACCCTTTCCTACTATGACCATTCTCTGGGTCTGTCCTACACACACACACACACACACACACACACACACACACACACACACACACTCACTCACACTGCTACTACTGGATTAGAATGAAAAGATTGGGGAAATTAGACTATGATCCCAAATAATAGATGAACTAAAAATTCATATATATATATAAAACAGAGGGAAAAGGAAGATCATTGACTGAATAGCAGAAGGTTATTCAGAAGTCTACATATTGTATGCATTGTGATTTTATTTAATTTATATATATATTTGTATGTAAGTACATGCACATAAATGAAAACGTTTGTAGTATGATGTCAACAATGGGGTCTACGGCGGAGACTTGTATCATGTCAAGGTTTCCTCCTCTGCCATTTCCTAATTTTCTTCAATGTTCCTGTACCCCGTCTGTAATAAAAAAGGAGACATCTGCCAAACATGTCTGATAATTAAAGTCGTATTGCCTATTTTTGTGTGCATCCTCTGTTCTGCATTCCCACTGAGCAGGAGAGCTCGCTTGACCTTACTTTACATGTGAAAAAAGTGTAGTTTCACGGACCTTGGGTAATTGAGGTCACCCACGGCACCAGGATGAATGTGAACACCACGACAGGCCTTCTGAGGAAGTATTACACAGCTTCCCTCTGCTGAGAGCTACGTTAGGTGGAGCAGAAGGGGAAGAGGAGGAGAGTCAGAGCTGACAGCATTTAGGGAAGCAATTGTGCAATTTTAAGTAGAAAAGACCCGGTAAGATGTGACTGCAGAAGCAGCATTTTCAGGAATGCAGGCGCTTCTCAAAGACGAGTCCTCCTTAGCACAGAGCAAGTGCAATCCCACCAGGAATCTGGAAGGCACTTTTGTCTCTGATGATTTAACCTCTGACTGTAAAGCAGTCATACCCTCTTGCCTGTCTGTTGCACAGAGGTGTTGCAAGGATTAATGAACCCTATGGAGCTAGTGCCTTTGAGAGATGGGCTATTTGAATACAGTATATCGCAACAAGATTAATATTAATTATAACATCTGCCCATTCATCAAATGCAATGCCTACCTTCCTATTGAGGGAAGAAAAGCTTCCTCAGCCACTCTTTGAGGAATGACAGGGAAGAAGGTAAGATTTTCCTATGGCTTCTCTTTGAGCTGAGCTTAATGACACTGCCATTCGTGGTTGAATTCCCTGTTCATATTCCCTTGAGACTTGTTTCTGTAGTGATAGCATTGCTCTCTTCAGGACCATCTTATGCATGTCAGAAGCAGAGACAGGCTTCTGGAAATGGAACCTGGAAATAGTAGTTGCCTAGCCATAGTGCACAGAAGAACCCATAGTGGCTGCCTCAAAGCTCACAGTCTATCTTGGAACTTGTGTTTTACAAATGAAGTTGGCTACTTCTCTGCTCCCCTAGGCAGGTTCTAAAAAAAATTAGTTTTCTTGGTAGGTGTTTTTGGTTTGTTTGCTTGCATGCTTGCTCTTTGCAGTGCTGAGGATTAAATAATCGGACCACATCATTAGGTGAGCATGCTATCACTGAGTTACACTCCTAGCCCTGATTTCTCAACCATTCTCTTCCTCTTCTCCCTGGCATCCCAGAAACCATCCAGCCTCCTTCTTCCTCTCATCACCTATGACTACTGCTTCTCACTGTCTCCAGCAGAAGCTGAGCACAGGCAAAAGAAGGGTCTGAGTTGGGTGAGAGTGCTGTGCAGAGTCTCGTGGCAAGGCAGAGTTAGGAGCTGTCCTTGTTCTGAACTGACAACAGTACGAGATGGTAGACAGAGCCCATGTCTCCATGGAGCGAACTTTTTATTTATCACTGTTCTAGTAGGCTTTCTAGTGCTATGATAAAGGTCATGAGCAGAATCTACTTGGAGAGGACAGGGTTTATTTGGCTACAAGTGATCACTGTCTAGCATTAAGAGACTCCAAGACAGGAACTCAAGCATGACAGGAAACTGGATGCAGGGACTAAAGCAGAACAGAGTGGAATGCTGCTGCCCGGCTTGTTCCCCATGACTCTTTCAGCTTTCTTTTTATACAACCCAGGGCCACCTACCACAGCTGGGCAGGCCCTGAAACGTCAGTCATTAGTCAAGAAAATGCCCTCACAGACTTGCCTACAGTCAATCTGACGGATGCATTTTCTCAATGAAGGCTCCTTCCTTCCAAATGACTAGTTTGTGTCAACCAGCATAACCTCTGACCTAGGTACCCAGCAGGTCCCAGTGAAGTGGTAAGAGTCGGACCCTTAGGACTCTACCTGAAAACCAAGGGTAAGGAAAAATGTTTGTCTTGCCTTTCCCGGGCCAGGCATAGCACAACAACCGGCTGTAGGAGTGGTTGCCAGCAGGTTTATGCACACTTTCAGTCATAGGAAGCATCACCTCAAGGCCCTTGAAGGGTCTGCCCTCCCTTCGCCTGAAAGAACTTGTTGTTAAGTGATAGTCTTTTGCTACTTGAGGCAAAGGTACCACAATGATGTAAAATGTTAACCACGAGGAAAGCAAGATGCAAGGATGTAGTAGGGACTCTGATGTTTGCAACTCTTCTGACAGTCTGAACGTATTTTAGAATTTAGAGGGAAATGACAGAGAATGAAGAAGGAAGGGAAACCTTCATGCTCTAGGTCCTCCACCATTCTCTTTCCCGGGTCCTGTACCAGCAGCCTTGCAGTTTGGTTTTGCGCCAGGCCCTGCAAAATGTGTTGCTGATCTGTACTGAAAAACCTCTCACTGAAAGAACAGTTCTGCTCTCTCTTCCTCTTCCTCCTCACACTACTGTCCTCCATGCTGGGCCATGGCTTGCCAGTACTGACTGCTGCTACATACTGCTCACCTCCCAACTGAGCACACCGGCTTCTTTACTAAGCACTTCATATGCCCTCTCACCTTTCTTCTTTATACTTTGAACACCCAACATCCTCCTTTCACAGTTGTAGGACATGGAAGCCCAAGACCGCAAAGGAAGTGTTCAAAGAGAAAGTCAGTCTGCCTGGTTCTTGCTGCCGCAGTCACGCTTTCCTAGTGCAGTGCATGTGAGCTGGTCTGCCTCCAGGTGCCCAAGGTTCTGCAAAGAGCTCGGGCAGGCGTTTCCATTTCCATTTCCATTTCCATTTCCATTTCCATTTGCACAGGTATCACCTGCGTGCCTGCTGGGTCTCAGACACCGGCTGTGGTTCTCTACAAGATGGAAGTCAGTGGTGAGCTAGTAAGTGTTAGAGGGTCCCTCCCTCACACTTGTGTCTTCACCTTAGTTGTGATCAGCAGGGCGTGGAGTCTTGACTGTTGGGTAAGAATTTGGAAAATATATGTATGGAGACAATGTGTGAAATTATGAGAGAATCAATAAAAGTATTTTAATACAAAAAATAAACAGCTGTCATGATGGGGGGGGAGAAGAATTGCTTTAAAAAAAAATGTTGTGGTTGGCCTGACGAAGACAAGACAAAGGATCAAGATCCCATAGGGCCTGTCAGCCAGGCTCGTGAATCCCAGGCTGCCCCTGCCGTGGTAGCAGCATTACACACACACACACACACACACACACACACACACACACACACACACA
>NW_026596109.1:5637984-5665542 GCF_907164565.1 Psammomys obesus
CACACACACACACACACACACACACACACACACACACACACACACACCCCACATGCAGCACTCAGGCACTTCAGGTGCCTCTGCAGAGGCTCCCCTTTTGAGATGCTTCTGCTGGCACAATTCTGTATTTCCCATGTGAAGCTGGAGAGGAAATCAGATCCCCTCTTCCTCTTCGGAGAGAAATGCTCCTTGTGTTATTTTATCTTACAGTCATTTTGCATGTCTGCTGATTCCAACAGCTTTGAGCAAACTCCTCCCCTTCTGGCTGGCCTGCTGAACGTCTGGTCCCAGTTACAGAGGCTGCAGGTGGTGATGTGAAAGGCACCAAGGCAGTGAAGCCCTAGCAGTGGTTGGACCTTTTTCTTTTATTAGCGGCAGGGAGTGAGGGTGGGAGGGTTCTGTCCCTTCAGGCAAAGCTTTCTCGAAGAGTACTCTTCTTAGGAAACAGGGGAGAGAGGGGTGCTCCGTGAGACCCTAGAGAGAGAGGAGAATCTTGGAGTTGAGGCAGCGTTGCAAAGGTGAAGAGGAAGAGAGGCGAGGTATGTGCAAGTTTGGCTTGAAAAGAGTTTTATTGAAAACACCTAAAAATTCTCATCCGCACGTTGAGGAGTGTGGAAAAGACGGTGGAGGAAGTCACCACCGGTGGTTTTGCGGGTTCTCAAGTATGACATACAGGATGTTGAGTTTTAACCCCTCTTTACCCTGAAGTGTGCACACACTGCAGGATGAGCAGATTTCCTGTTCTGCGACGTGTGCATCTGTGGGCAGGCCACCGTTTGCCTGGAATCACACACTCCAGCTCTTTCTCTTTCTGTGTGAGGTATTTGATGCCACACACATAAAATTCTTCATGCGATAACGAAAGGCTATGTAACCTTCCTGGGCCTTCTCGATAAATATGTTTCTAACCACTGTATAAGCGTTCTAATGCTGGCAGTAGCATCGTGTCTTGTGCCTGTTGCATGCTTGTGTTCTGGAGTGCGTGGTAATTAGCTGCTGTTCCTTAGTCCATGCGGGGAGGCTGCCTGCTTTATATATCTGGAGCTTCATTAATTCACCTAAAATTATAATGTGAATTCAGTGTTTATTAACCTAGATATTAAGTCAATAACCTGAGGTATTTATTGAGACCCACAAACTTTTGGCTATGGAATGCCATGTCCTGGGAAATGAAAAATAATGTTCCAATCACAGCCAGATGTATGATCTTGAAAGTACCCTTTTTTGGGTTATGTTTGTTGGAGTTCTGGGTTTGTTGTTGTTGTTGTTTGTTAGTTTGTTTGTTTTGGTCTTTTGGCATGGAATACTTTGACGTTTTTCCAGAAAGCAACAAAGGAGACCCCCTAGCATCAAGGCAAAGGAAAAACACACATCTGGCTCCACCTGAAAGTCCGGTTCAGAGTTTCCCTGTGACCCTGGCACTACCAGAAGGGAAGTCTTGGCTTTGTTTATTATAACAAGAGCCACAAGACTCCCAGGCTAATAAACGTGTTCACGTAAAACCCCAGACAGTTTCTCTAGACTGGAGTCTTATCATGGGGAGACCTCATTTTACCTCTAGGTTAGGGAGAGACTCCGTGAAGAGAAAGGAATAGCCTATGCCTCGGACTTGTCCGGGTCAGTGTTGCTGAGCTCAGTGTGACCCACCTGAGGCTGTTCCCCCAGAATGAATGACTGCTCTGCCTGGGTACAGCATGGTCGAACACTTGCCCCCCACATGGCCATAGCAAGATGGTTTCACTTAGAAGCAAAGCAAAGAGAGGGGAAAGCCTCCCTGGTTTCTCCTCCCGACTGCAAACACTCAGAAATGACATCACACACCCCACAGAGCCCCGGGATGACTAAGGCAGAAACAGCCTGAGAAAAACTCTGCTCTGCCCTGAGTTTTAGGGCACAGTTATGCAGATGAGCGTCTGGGCGCAGGTTCCCGCCTTCTTCCTTTGAGGAAGTTTCTTGGTAGATCACTGACACCTCATCCCGGCGAGGGGGTGAAAACTTGGCATCGGCCACCAACCCCCTCCTTCCCCGGGCAGAGCACCAGAGGGAGCTTGGAAGCGAGGAGTCGGCGAGCAAACAATGAAGGAGCAAGGGGGCATCGTCAGTGGCGCCGGGAGCAGCCGAGGTGGAGGAGACTCGGCTATGGCCAGTCTGCAGCCACTGCAGCCTAAATACCTGTCTGTGTGTTTGTTTGCAGAAGAATCGTATCAGAAACTAGCAATGGAGACGCTGGAGGAGCTAGACTGGTGCCTAGACCAGCTAGAAACCATCCAGACCTACCGCTCTGTCAGCGAGATGGCCTCAAACAAGGTAAGGACACCCCTTTCTCTAACTACAACTGAAGCGCTAGGCTGCAGCCTGTCTGTTGAACCGACCGGGAGGACTTTGCTGAAGTACCACACTTTCTTTGCCTGTGCCCTGGTACCACCGTAAGCTGAAATTGCTTAGCCCGTGTTAATGCCCAGGAACAAGTTTCCGAATTCGTGCAGTAGCGAGTATCAGTGAGAGGGGTCTGCCTGGCTTCCAGATCCTTTGGCAAATAAAGGCGACTTTTATAGTCACTGCGTTTTGTAGAAAACTGAAAAGCGCTTAAGTCCACCGGGGAGAATGCGCGACTTGTTACACTTTAATCAGAGCAGCATACAAGTGTTCCACAAGAAAGTAGGTCCACCACTTTTTGTTTTATAAGGACACAGATCACCTTCAAGTCTGACAAGAGTCTTGCTGAGAAGAAGGGCCTTTGGGGGTTTATAACCCTTTCTTTGTGATGCTGACACGGCCTGAGGTTTAAAGAGAAGAAGAAAGAAGGAAACAATGTATTTTGCCTCCTACCACTGAAGGTTGGGTTTTGTTTTTCCTAATTTCAAAGGTGAAATCATTTAAAATTAAACTCTACCTATACTGAACAGGAAAAACAAACAAACAAACAAACCCTGATTTTATTTACAATAATTGAGAAAAACAAAACAAAACGTGGTGGTGGGGAACTTTAATTATCCGTCATTATCTTATTTGTTTAATTAACATCTGGACACAGAGTGCTAATTTATTGACATTATATGGTGATGGTTATTGCTAGTTCTTTTCTGCTTGTTTACATGTTTTCATGCAGATTTTTAACTGTGTGTGTGTGTGTGCAGGTGTGTGCTAGAAGTTACATATGTGTTTACACACGTGTACTTGGAGGGCAAGCCTTGACACTGCACCTAACAGAACACACCTTCAAGACTCCCTACAACTCTAGCTTGGGGTATTGTGCTATTGTCTTCCATTTCTGAGGCTGGAAGAAACTTTGTACCTCCCAGCCCAAGGTGCCTTCCTGATTGCACTCTCTCCCACCTTTCCTGGGTAAAAAGCATCACTTCGGAACTGAGCTCGCTGGCTCCTCTTCAAAGCGTTATGGCAGAAGAAGCAGGGTACCTTTAGATGCGTGTGTGTGAGTGTGTGTGTATACGGTGGTGGTGGTGGTGTTGCGGTCTTTCTTACTCTGAAACTCTTTCATGGGCCAATCAGAAACAGAACAGAAATGAGCCCCCTTCTGAGATGTTAGTTCAGAGCTCAACTCGGTGGGGGAGAAAGAAACAGGACACGTTGGGTTTTTAACTATATTTCCTGACTTCTCTCAAGCTCCCTGTTAAGCAGGGACTTTCCAGGTTGGTGTAAAACCCAGCCACTTCCCTGTGTTTGGGGCTTTACTGTGTAACTTCTCCAAATCACTCTGGGATTTACATAGAATGTTTTGCCCAGGCTTTATCAGCCTCACAGCACCAGCAGCTGCTCTGCTGTCTCTTATTCTGTGATATTTGAGGCAACTTGTGGACCCAAACCTGTGGGGTGATATTTTCGCAAGTTTTAACTATCGAGGACATGAACCTCTGGAATCACCAAGATAAAGCAGGGGATTAACCAGAGGATAAAAAGAGCACTCCTAAGGAAAGAACCTGCACACTGCTGTTAGTTTTCACGTCAAGTGTGTATGGAGAGAGTGCTGGCCTTGTCCACTGGCTATCTTTCAAAGTTACTAAAATGTATCACTAAATATGAAAGGAGGCATGTATTTATTGAGAGGAGAGATTCACAGTCCCTGGACCTGTCACTCCTCCCTGATGGTGGCCAGTGCAGGAAGTAATGGAAGTTGAACAGAGTCAACACTAAAGAAACTGTGCCATGCACAGTTAGCTGGAGCAGAAGCCTGCGGCCTCTTCTGTTCTCAAGGTCCCCAGGGGGAAGGTGAGAAGGCAAAGCAGTTATCCAGTGGGTGAACAAGAGAGTGCAGTTTTAAAAACATCTCTCCACTTAGCTGTTTTCCTCACCCTTACTCGGATAATTGTCTTGGGTGATGCTGAGCACAATGACAAGCATGGCAAGTATATTAACAACACAATGGGACTCTATTGTGACCGCTGGAAAAGAGCTAAAATTATCTGGAAAAAAGTGAGACTAAGTTATGCACAATAAAATTTATGCTCTACATTAAAGTTTAAATGTTGAAATTATTTGAGGTTTCTGTGTAATCGAAAGTATCATCTCTGTTATCACTAAGTAGCCCAAATCTGGTAGTAGTTTGTCTACTCCCACTGAACAGAGGAGCCTCAGTAAAACTGAATTACGGAGCTGGAATCAAGTTTAAGTACAACACACTTTACAGAGGGTGGGAGACTATGAAGAGCTTTGGAACTGGAGATTCATGGTCTGAAATCTGTCAGCCTCACTTCCTAGCTATTTTTTTTTTATGACTGGACTTAATTAACTGCCCAGAGATTCAGTATAAAAGTGGGTCTCACCTCTCCAGGTGTAGTGTCGCCAAAGTAAAGTGACCCAACAGGTAGTGGGAATCCAGTGTGTGATCACTTCCTAACATCTACAACTCTGTTTGCCAAACCAAATCTGTGTCCCTACTTGTGTTTCAGGGATGACCCAAAGGCTTTTGTTTACAAAGTCTGAACTTACTTCAGAGAGCAGACGGCCAAGCCACTGTCCTGTGAAGGGAGTGTAACTTGGTAACCTAGGTTCCAGTCTGTGTGGAAAGGTGAAGAGTTGCCAGTGTCTGGCAGGGGCCAAGCAAGCAGCCTTAGGGTTTCTTACATCTGGGCAGGGCGGTGCTTTCTTGTTTATCTGTGATTTTCCTTGACCCATCTGTGGCCTAAAGAAAGGGAGGGATTCAAAGGTGTCACTGACTTTCCCCTATATTCCTTCAGGCAGGTGGATGGGAATTACTCCTGAACCTAACAAAAACAGTCTTTTCCTTTGATCCCTAAGTCCAACAGTAGGCCAAGTAGAATTTTAAAAGTTTACAGAGACCTGAAGCCGGATGAGTTAGTATAAGAGAACATTTTCTCAAAATTGAAAAAATAATAAAATAAAAATGGCAACATGATGGAACGGGTGAGCAGGAATTTGATGGGCCAAGACATGGTTTCTGATGCTTGGGAGAATGCCTGGACCCCTCAGTGAGAAGTCCAAGTTAGGTTAGGCATGTGAGAGCCATTCCCTCTTAGATGGGGTCATTAATTGTTGTGTTTCATGTTCTGTCACTGCTCACCTGCAAGAATTGTCTTATGCTTCGGCAAAATTCATTAGAGTATGAGTTCATCAGCCAAAAAACAGCCCGATGTTTTGAAAACAGGATGCCTGGGCTCTGCCCAAAAAGAGGAACGGAAAGAGAAACAGTATAGAAAGGAAGAAAGCAAAGAGCCCCACCGGGATCCCCAGCCCTAATGTAGTATAAACAGTGACCTCTCTTTCCGATCTTCACTATGGCTCAGTTCCTGACCTTGTGTCACCAAAGCCAACCCACGTCATCAGAGGAGGATAGGAGGAATGGCACAGCTGCTGTGAGTGTGACTAGAATTTCCTGTCGCCTTCCTGACAGACACAGTCAGAAAAGTACAGGGTTGGAACAACAGCAGCTGAGGAAGGACGGGCCAGAGCAATCCTAGGGAGGCAGAGCAGGACTGGAAAGTAATGGGAGGTGTTCCTCCTTTCTTTGCACTGAGTCTGTCATCTAGGATTTTCAGGTGAAAGGCATCAGAAGGCTCATTAGTACCTGGCATGGTGAATGCAGGAAAACAAGCATATCGTATTCAATTGCAGGTATATTCGAGTTATCAGTCACAGCCCCGGATACTCTTCAAATGCCCTGCTGGGAACCTCTTTCTAGCAGCTTCGCCTGGGACAGATTTGAAGCCAGATGATGAAAATGGATGTTCTGAAATTGGGAAGTACAGTCTTGGAAACCAAGGCTTCCTTTAAACTGAAGAGTTGGGATTTAGCACTTCAGTAAAGGAACTTCAGCTAAGGAACCTCACCAGCTGGGGATTCGAGATAAATGGCACTTTCTTGAGGCATCCTAAAATCACATACAGATAGCATCACTGGCGAAGTGAGTCCTCCTAGCTACACAGGTTTATTTTTCCAGCTCTACAAGATCCTGTACCTACTAATTGCCTGGGCTCTTGGGAGGGAGGGAATAAGTCATTCACTCCTGTCACCCTGGAGCCACTAGGAAACCAGAATGTATGATACTGGAAGTTGATTATCACCAAGGCAAGCCAAATGCTCTAATGTGGAGGGAGCCGCTTTCTGTACTATTGAACAATCAGTCAGTGACTATGGGAAATGCTGGGCCTACAGAACTGAAAGAAAATAGATCTCCTCGGCCAACAGATACATCTAGGTGCTTTCTCAGAAGGGATGCTCATAATGGAGGCTTCCCTTAACACAGAGGGGCCTTTCACTGGTCCTTAGGCTTGAAGGCTGCCTTAGAATGGTTTCCTCCAGCTGTGCAGAAGGGCTGGATTAGACCAAAGAAATATATGTGTTCCCCTGCAGACCGCACTGTGCCTCTGGACACTCTTCATTCCCTGCCTAGATGGCTCTGAACCCTCTGAGGCTGTGAGGGCCTCTGTGGATGTGCTTCTGCTGAGGGACACAGCCGTGGGGAGAAGGCATGTGGGAGTGTGGACACGCAGGCTGTGGCAGAGGGTTCACAAAGCTTGCCTGTGAGGTTCTGCGTGGTCAGAAAAGTAGAGGGCAGGGTGGTCCACCACTGAAGGAGGCTAAGCTCTCGTTGACCATCCAGACTGTGATGGACTATTTGTCAAGCTAGAAGTTTAGGAGGTAGCTTGATTTATATTTTCGAGCTCTTAGGCTTGTAGTATGCGCCCTGTCAAATGTTAGGGATGATCTTACTTTAGAGGGCAGATAAAAATGCAGATCCGTTCTGACAGGCAGGAGGGGAGGCATGCATGTTTTAACCCAGTTTTCACCCGTTAAGTGTTCAGCCTAAAGTAAAAAGGATCCTGACTATCAGCCATAAGCTTAAATTCTAGCTCTACCTTTCCTGAGAATATTTTTCCAGAGCAATTAAATCATTTAAAAAAAATCTTTTCATTTCCTTATTATGAAACAAACAAAGTAGTTGGAATAGATTATTTCTGTGGTTTACTTCAGGTCTTGAATATATGTTGGTAGAAAGCCAATGTACTCACACAGGGGTAGATGACTGTGTGCAGACACTTGGCCAAAAAAGTTACCCTCTTTCTTTTGTGAATATACAGACTCTTTGAAATAGGCGCTATCTACAGAAGGGCAAAGGAGGACCTAGTAGAAATAACTTGATCAACGTAAAATAATAAAAACACCATGCCTGGAAATGTAGCTCATTGGTAGAGTGCTCGCTATGATGCACAGGGCTCTCAGACGCAACCCTAATCACACACACAAATGCACAGTCAAGGTTTTAATTCCTGGTGTGGAGGGTATGGGTCAGTGATAGTTAGTGTACTTGCTTATCACATATGAAGCCTTAGACTTGATGGGGCTGGGAGAGTGTCAGGGATGGGTGTCCGAATCCCAGTGACACAAATAAATGGAAGGAAAGGTTAGAGATACTTAGTGATTCTTCAGTGTGAATTTTGTAGTGTTTTGATGGGAGGTCTTGTCCTTCTAACATTGATCTTTACTGGTTAGGTCTGGTTCAAACTTTGAATGTGCAGTTACCTTGTTCTTGGCTTCTAGCCATTAATTCCAGACTCAGTTTGGGCTGGAAAGTAGTCCTTTTAACACAGGTCAGAGGAAAAACTGTCACAGTTCTAGAAAATGGTGTGTGAGCACTTTGAAAATGGAAATAGTAGTGTCAGATACATCCTTTGCTTCTTGTGGACTAGAGTGCAAAATTGCAGCTCTCTTTGTTTTCCCTACAAAAGCTTACAATAAGACAGTAAAATTTTTCTTTGAAAGCTGTGGTCTACTTCCAGATTTCTTTTTCCTCTGCCTAACCATCTTCTCTGTCCCTCCCCCCAAATGAAAAAGGGCGAATATTTTTGTGTTTTGATTTTGTCTTTTAAGTGATTTGATTTCATTGTCTTTCAAGTGCAGTTTCATCTTGTAGGGTGTCCTTCCAAGTGTATGCAGCTTGACCACAGAATAGAGAATTCACACCACTGTAGCAGAGCTGGTTGGACTAAGGAACTCTCAGTTTTGGGGGTTTTGGGGGTTCCTTTCTTAGTTATTATCTTCAGAGACGAAAGGGAAGATTTAGCTAATCAGTCGTCGCTGTTTAAATTGCTCTTTGTGTAATAGAATAGGGTTACATTCTTGAGTGTGATTCGGGATTTGAAATGCTAGTCTTATGAAAACTTAGCAAATAAAAGGATTTGGGGGCCCAGCAGTTTGTAATTAGTAGTATTTTGCTCAATCTAAATGTTTCTAGATCCATGTGTATATGTAGGAACCAGATCCTTTACTGAATTCTGACCTAGTTCGCCTAGTCTTTTAGTTAACTTGCCTGATAGTTTTGTAAGTGAGCAAATCTCTCAAAAGGAATTAAATGAAGGGATTTCACCTCTGTGTGATTCTGGCCAGTCAATAGAAGAACACTAGCCAGGGAGTCAAGTATAAACCTAAAACAGCAGTTTTGAAATCTTGCGTTGCAGCATATTAATGAACTTACCGTTCGATTCCCACTTTTCATACTTCCCCGCCTTTGCATGTCTGATCTTTGAGAATACATCCCAGACTCACAGCCCCACCAGGTTCCTTGGCATTGTTATCTATGGAAGCAAAGCCAGGGGTGAGGCTCATTCTTACGCAATTCTTCCAAAATATTTAACGTCTAGGTGAAATGGGTTCAGCAGGCAAGGATCATTTACTGTTAGGAAAACCAAAATGTCCCCTCGGGAGACACCGGGGCACACTTGTGCTGCTCAGTGGGGTTGCTGCACGCCTGTCAGAATCATGCCAATGGTCACTGTGCTTTCCCTTTAGCTCTTTTCGGGGACCTACCATCCCCTTTCGGTCTTACCCTCTGGCACGTGATGGTACCCTCAGCTGGTGCCAAACTATTTAGTCTCTGGGAGATTTTGCTGTAACTTCCTTTGTTTGATGTACTTTAAAGTAGCCAAATGCTTCCACAGAGAAAGGACTGTCAAGTCGCTTAGAAGTTAAGAAGGTAGTGAATCTTCTGTCCTCGCGTGCCTGTTTTGGAGGGATCCTGATAATCTTCTTTATGGAGCAGAGTTTAAAGTTGTTCAGCAACCCCAATAAGTTCCCTTCCAAAAACAATCACTAAGTTAGGATGGACTGCTATGGAGGCCTCACACCCTCCCGGATTGACGCATGCATGGCAAGTTTGCTAAGGTGAAACTCACATTCATGGTGGAGTCATTTCGGTCTTCTAACTTTTAAATTTAAAACATAATAAACTTTTAAGTTTGCTGTTAAGAACCTTACAAGACCACATTGCCCTTTCTTTGCTCACAGAAGGCTGCATCATATTTTAACCTTGAACAATTATGAAGATGAAATCAAAGTACAGCTACCTAGGAGTTTTAAAAGAAGATTAAACCAATATTTTTTTTTAAATTTAATTTAGAACAAGAAGTATTGCATCTAATACCTCATCAAGAAAGTGTGTCACTAAATAAAAATGTCTTTCCAATTGAATTAGTTTGGCTGTGCTACACAGAGGCCCAAATAAACTAAGTGTTGACTTGACAACTAATGTCCTTGGTCACGATAGATGCTAAAATTTGATAAATAACAAAAAAAAAAAAAAAAAAAAAAACTCTACACATTTTATTTCCAATCATTGTTTCATACAGTTGTACCAGGCAACTTTCAGTCCAGAGAAGAACTTTAAAAGTCCTGTTTATGTATTTACCTGACAGAGAAGAGATCATGGTCATGGTGCTGTTCCCGGGACAAGACTTTATTGCAGTCTGAATGAGCAGACCCTTGCGATTCTCCCAAGTGTGGGAAACCTGATGTGTAATTCGTGGTACTGGTTGGGGGCTATGTTTAGGTGCTCCTGTTACTTTCAGGAAAACAAAATTAATTAAATACTATTTATTTGAAGTCATTTTACAGATGAAACATTTTATAAGTAAGGTCTATTTTCTTATCAGTACAAAGAGAAGAATACATATATAATATAATCCAAAAAGAAACCTTTGAAAATACAAGGATAATCTCACTGAAAAGTTTTTTTTTTTTTTTTTTTTTTTTGTGGCATGACTTCTTTGGGGTTGGAGGATAATGGAGGATTACAGTACTAAGATACAGGTCTCATTGCAAATCCAGTCGTAATCCCCCTTATTTCTCCCTTTCCCTTTCTCTCTTGCGAACTGAAGAAGGCAAATTGGAGAGTTTACACACTGGTGAGATAGTCACCGTGGTGGATTCTTCCAGCTACTTGGCTGAGTGGCTGGCCCAGAAGATTGAGATCATGTTGGGAACCTCAGGTTACCCTCTTCCTACCCCTGCAGCGTCTCTTCCCAGCGAATGGCTCAATATGAAGCCCTCATGACTCAACTGAGCTTTCCATTCTTGAGTCCTGTTACCTGCATCACAGTGGAGTTAGCTCAGTTCTATTGGCAGCTGCCCACTGACAAACAGTGCCAGTGCTATTAACACCTGTAAGCTATTGAGTCAGACCAGCCTCACTCACAGTGGATAGGCTCCTTCCTTCCTTCCTTTCTTTCTTTCTTTCTTTCTTTCTTTCTTTCTTTCTTTCCTTCCTTCCTTCCTTCCTTCCTTCCTTCTTTCTTTCTTTCTTTCTTTCTTTCTTTCTTTCTTTCTTTCTTCCTCTGTAAACTTCCTACGATGGCTCAAGAACTTATTATTTATTAAAATTTAGAATTCTGAGGTAAATGCTTCACATATTTAACAATAAATGTGAATAAGCAATTGTTTCTTATTCAAATTTTTTAAATGAAGAAGTGCTGGAGGAAAAGAAGTGACTCAGAGAATTAACTGTGTTGATATGATGTTTACAAGGAGAAGTTATTCCATGTTTAAAAGATTTCTTGACATGATACCTTCGCCTCTTTTGATGTCTACCCACTTTCAGTCATTATTTACACTGTGTAATAGAACAGGTGAAACTTCTTAGCATATAGTACATAAGAAATTACAAAGTGAATAAAGAAATTTGATATTTGGGCTGTTGGAAACAAAAAAAAAAAAAAACAAAAAAAACAAAACCAGAAGACTTGAACTAAAAGCCCTGGAGGGAAATTTGATAAAGAACCCAAATACTCATTTTATTATAGGAGAAAAAAAACAGAGACAAATTACAAAAGATATACTAAGCTTTTGCTAACTCTGGTTAGTAGACAAGGATGATTTCAAATTTCCTCTTTACCCTTAGTGGCCAACATTTGTTAAAACTGTGGCTTCAGAGTATGGAGCTTTATTATCTCTTGTGAATGAGGACTTTATGCTTCTTTGGTCACTTCATTACCTAGAAAACTCCCCCTTCTGTTCACACAGGCTGGCCCTGTGGCTCCAAACCTCTCCTGATATGCCCAGGCTTCTTGGTATTTCTGCAAAGCAGCCTCTTACCATCCTGTCACAAGCTAGCATTTGAGAGACCTGGGGAGGGGTATGTATTTCCGGTAGTTTCTCACATCTGCTTGATTATGGGGTGCCAGGAACCTTCTGATAGTTCTCTAGTGAAATAAGTGCAAGTAACTGACCCCTACTCTGGGTACGCAACTTGTAGCCTGAAAGTTAACTGGCCTGACATGCCAAAAAAGAGCCCTCTACCCTGCCAGCTCTCAACCCCTCCCCTGCCCATTGTGATGACGGCTGCTGGCTCCATCCTGACTCAGATGATTGAGATATAGCCATGTTGACTGATGCACTGGATATATTTTTCTTGGCCAAGAAAGACCATTATTTGTGCTCTTGACAGGATGAGCTGCCACTGACTTTCTCCCTGCTGGGTTTTAACACTCAGGATCTGGTTGCACAAAGCTTATTTGCATCTTTCTTGGCAATACCTGGGAGTGTCCTTGGGACTGTTTCAACAAGGGCTACCAGTATTAGATTTTAAAGGTTTAACAGTCAGTATCATTTAACTTCAGAGCACTGTTGTTGTTGAACTCATTAAAGATAGTTTTGTACTGATATTTTATATGATTAAATACTTTTTTTATGATTAAAAATCTGGATAAGGGTATTGTCCAGGGGCATATAATACTACTAACACAGTAAGATTTTTCAGGCTGAAAAAGGTCACATGTTGTTTTTCAAGGAAAGCTGGAGCGGGGTGTTTAGGGTCTGTGTGCCTTTGTTTATCTGAGTGTCCTCACTAGTGAGTGTGCACATGGAAGCTTAAGGTCAGTATCAATTGTCTTCCTTTATTGCTTACACCGTTTTTTCTTTTTACACAGGGTCTCTCACTGAATGGCTAGCCAATAAATCCCAGGATCCCTCCCACACCTCCCTCTCAACCCATGCTAGAGTTACAGAGAGGCACTGCCACACCTGGCTTTTCCACAGGGAATCCAAAGTCAGGTCCTCATGTTTGGACAGCGAGCAGTCTACACACTGAACCTTCTCCCCAGCCCAATCAAAGCTCTTAGCCCAGCAAAACCCTAAACAAGATGCTAAAATGGGACTTCGAGCCAAAGAATATGAACCCCTGGGCAGAAATAGATCACTTTTTTTTTAAGTATGGTAAATATATTTAGTTAAAATGAGTAAAACATGAGTTCTTCACATGTAGACATTTGTTAGGAAGAATTCAAAAAAAGCTTCTGCTCTTTGCATCACCACTTTTCATATCTAATCTCATGACCCAGAACTCCGATGCCCAGGAAACTCTGAATCCACCTCAGGGAACATTGGCTAGAGGGAAGCTTAGATTTCCAAAGCTCACTTCTTCATTGAGGCTTACATACTCTCTGAACTGGGGTGTCAGAGCACAGCAGAAAATGCAGAGATGTGGGTGTCGGGGTGTAAAGGAAACTTTCCCATGAATAGAAATGGAAGGCTTGGTATTGGTTGTTTGAAAGCCAGCTGGCCAGTTTGGCACTGTTTGATTTATTGTTCTCTCAAAACGTCTGCATCTGACGGACCTCAAGCAAAGCCTTCAGAGCCTCACGATGGCTGCTGATTCATACTTCTTGTCTCTGGGGTGGTGGTCGTGGGGCAGGACTTAAGAGTATCTGTTGTGTGTGTCAATCAGCAGCTCTACCTGTTGCATGGTACCTGACTACTTCACCCTTGCTGGGCCATAATTTTCATTCCGGCATTTTGCTGATGCCAGTAGCATATTCTCATCCCAGAAGTGCATTCAACCAATTCATATGTTACCAAATTGGCTCCGACTCTGCAGATGTGAGTAAATGCATACACAGCGCAGGCGGGCATTTATGTCAGGCAGTCTGCGGTTATTCTTAGCTTTGGTCGATACCTGCTCTCCTAATTAGAAGAAATTGGCTAAATTAAAGGAGCACCAATCAATAGTGTTCCTATCCTGACTTCTCCAAACAGGCTTAAAAAAAGAAAAAAAAGGTATGGCCTCAACATAAGCCTGTTTCAAAGTATGGTTTTCATAATAAATAAGAGTGAATGCTTCATTTATCTTCCTGGCAATTCTAGTTACACTCCTTATACCGGTGGATATTCTAAATGTCAAACAGCAAGCCTGTACCTGTATGAGTAATTCATGTATCACATGACCTGCATGACACGGCACTGTACCACATATATTGTGGGAATTTTGTAGTTAGTTATGCAAGCTACCGTCAACAGCAAAAAAAAAAAAAAAAAGTTTAGATGCTAAAGAGCCACCAGAAACACACACGTAGCCAAGAACCCAAAGAAAAGAAGGGCCTGAGTTCAGACTTCAAAGTCAGAAATAAAACCTAGCTTCCAGCATAAATCCCACAGCATAAAGTGCCCGATAGGTCACAGATATATGCCATTTCTAGCCCTCCCTGTTTAAAGGTAGAAATTCTTGGTCTCCAAGAGGCTCAAGGGCTTGCACAGTTTCCGATTAGGCTACAGTGTAGGGAGTTTATTTCCAGATTGGCCAGAATACTCTACAATTCTGCTACACTCTACACTGCTACAGAATTCTCAGCTAGGGCTTCCTTTGTGTGTTATTAAAGTCCACTAGAAGGGCAAGCCTGAAATGAACACTCCCTCTTCTCCATGAAAAAGCTAGGTCTCCACCTCTGAAACTGTCTCTATCCCAACAGACCTATCTATCTTAGGGACACGTTATTCTGAAAGTGAACATCTACCTGGTCTAAAGTATGGTAGCTGTCACAGGAAGGCAATACGCAGGATATAGCTCTCTCTTCTAAGAGGATAAAAATAACTTGAGAGACTTGTTTCCATCCTTTGGAGCTAACAAATATATTCAGAACTTTCAACCTGTGGCAGATTTCTCTCAATCTGGATGTGTAGAGTCCAACATTAGGCATGCCGAAATACCAAAAGAGACAAGTTACATGTTTCCAAGAGAGAAAAGGATAAGCCTGTAAAGCTCAGGGTTTCAATTTACTTGATGGGCCCCAGAGTTGACCTTGAACTCGACAGACTGTTGGGCTGTCCCAGCACTGAGAAAAATGTTAATCCAGAAGGAGTGATTCTTAAAGCAGTTTTAAAGCCTCCCACTGTCTCCCATATCAGGGAGTACGGGAAAGACACTAGCTGAAAACAGTATCGCTGACGTCAAATTTGTTACAGGCTCTGTGGTGCCTTTTAAGAAAGTAGAGTAGTAATATCAAAAGTAGGTTATGGCAGATTTGTATAGCCCCAGAAATAGTAGACATTTTAAAGGAATGGGAATTACAATAACTCAAACAATGTTAGAGTCTGAAAGTAGGAATGGGTTACTGCAAGGAACTGGGCTGCTGGCTGTGGCAGCACACACAAGCCCTGAGTTTGTAAGGTGGAGACAAGAACCGCCCAGGCAACACTGCAAAATCCTATCTTTAAAAACAACCACAACAACAACAAAAAACAACAACAACAACAAAAAACAGGCCTCAGGATGTAGCTCAGCCATCAAGTGCTTGCCATGACCAGTATTTATGGACTGTGTAGCTACAGTATTTATGAATCTTCTTGTGAGCTATTTGGATACATATTATCTGAAATATGCAGGTACCCGAAAAAGTTTTATCTAAATTTCTAAATTTATAAGTATCTTGAATTTTTATCCACCAAACCGAGCAGTTCTTCATATGCAGAAATGTGGATATATAATCATAAATAATGTGTATGGTATAATATAAAACACCATACATCATTTAGAAATGTTATGGCATATAGAATGCCATGACTCTGTTAGTTCTTATAGATACTTGTAGGGTTTTTTGTTTTGTTTTGTTTTGTTTTTGTTTTTTGTTGTTGTTGTTTTGTTTTTTGTCTATTTAATCACGTCACTGCAGCAGTTTAGAAGGGAATGTGGGTCATGAGCAGTTTCTGTAAAGGTTCTTATGGGAATCACTGCAGGGTTAGAAAGGGTCATTTCTCAGCATTTAAATAATGTGTGTCGTGTTTTCTCTTGAAAAGGTTTCAGAAATTGTAAAAAAAAGAAAAATTAATGAATAGCGAAGAGACTAAGTGGAGAGAATCACCTGACCATGAGATAGCAGAGCCACCCAAGGCCTCCTGAGAACTTGTGAAAAAACTGTGTTCTGCGACCCTTCTCCTTCCCTCTTTCCAGTTCTCTGTATGAAAGCACTAATGTTTTGTCCCTCCCTACTTGGCCTTTTATATGTCGCTTGAGCAAATACTCATCTTCTGGCTGGTGGATAGAACTGGCTTTGTTCATCAGAAATGCCAGTCTTCTGTTACAAAACTGTAATGACTAGACTCACGCTTGCTTTTCCTCGGATGCCTGCCTATCCTCTATCACCACATCCCTGGGGAGCTGGGCAGAGAAATGACTCCATCCTCAGTTTGCTACAGAAGAGCGCCTCTCTGATGTGGCCCCTTGAACAGTGAACAGTACCTAACCCTGTACCCCCAGTCCAGAACTTGCTCATAGCAGAATTTGTTGGCAGGCACAACCCACCCTGGAACTGTGCTCTCGGGCCCAGCTACTCTGGCAAAAGGGGCAGAGCTATGGGTGCAACTCCTTTCATTCAGGTATAGCACTCAGTGCTATCTCACTTGCCTTTCAAATAAGACAAAGATGTCATTAAAGGAACAGGGCATGGAGTTCTAAAGGAATGGAGGGAGGAAGCACAGTACAACATAATCTGAGCTCTTAAGAACAGTGGGAATTGTGAGTTCTATAAAGGGGTTTCTTAAACAACCACTTCATATCCTTGCTCCAGATTTTTTTTTCCTGTTTTATTTTAAAGTCAGATTTAAAAAAAAGCAGGAACTTTGAAATTAACCATCTCACTCAACTAAAGAAACAGAAACCCAAGAAGAAGTCAATTCATTTCACCCTAGATTACAATTGCCTGTGGTCAGCTCTCCCTAACCTGTCACCACTGTTACCTCTCTGCCACTGTGAGCATTCTGTGATCTCAAGAGGGATTTTTCAGACCCCTCCCACTTTCCTGATACTAGGGAATTCTTAGAAGTTATGAGTAACAAGAGTATGAAATATGAGTCAAAAGTTAGTCCCTAAAAAAGTCATTGTGACTTTAATGACTTTGGCAGTTGTTTCAAACTGCGAAAACAGGAAGATCCTACACAATAAGGCGCCTGTCTCACAGCTGGGCTCATACGTCGATGGCCACCCACAGGAGCAATGACTGGGACTGCCTTCCTCTGTTTGGCACCTCTTTCCCATCCTTAAAATTTTCTCTTACTGACTTCATCAGGTTATCATTGAGGCAAAACTACCAACTTTCAATTACTTTAAAGGTATTTTTAGTCATGTAGAATCACTGCTAGGAAATCCAGATTAGTTTAAAAGTAGCATTTTCACGTGCTTGATGCTAGCTCCTATACCATCTGCCTTCTGGATTTTTTTTTAAACTGAGAAACATAATGTTACCAAGATCCTTCCAGTTCAACCTTCTATGTGAAGTCACTAAGAGCTCAGGACAGTGCCTGTAGATCTTTGCACAAAGTTTAAGCTCATCTTTTGAGAAAGACTAGAAAAGGATAGTATGCTTTCATCACTTTAGAAGTGTTTTAGAAGCTGAAGAAATATTGAAATTATCTGAAAAAAAATTAATTTCAAATATTTTCTAAGTAGCCTCTAAGAAGTCTGTGTTGAATCCGGCGCACAGAAAACAACATCACACATAGACTTACTTATCGTTTGTAATACTGGGAACATAAAAAATTAAGCGAATTAAAGGCAGGCTATTAAAACGTCACAGCTGATTTAAAGAAAGAATATTCTAGAAAAGTAGTATTAAGTCATGTATATAAAAAAAATAATAAAGCTCTTCTCTTTTCAAAACCTAACTGTAATTTCTCAGCAGGGCTTGCAAATGTAGTCATGTTGGGCAGACATGACTTTGGGGAGTTGTGGGGAAGTTTGTGTTCTAAGGGTTCATTCACAAACTTTGTTTGTCTGTGATGAAAAGGGAATGTGGCCATTTCCTCTGGGGACATTATTTCTAGGTAGACTCTAACAGGACTATCTTGTGAGGACAGATTATTAAAGAAAAATAGGATCTGTGTACAGGAGACATGAGAACTCATTTATCTTTGAAATAGCACCTTCCAGTTTGTGGATTCTCAACTGCCATTTGGTGAAGTAAATAAATTCATTCCTCCCTTCCAATCTTGCAAGTCCTTGGGCCAAGGTTTCATTCAGGATCCATTTTTCCTTCCTATTGAGACAGCTAACTGGTAAGTCCACAGGAAGGCTCCAAGAGAGCCTCAGGCTATGGAGCTCTGTGTTATGACAAACATCTCTCTTCTTAGCCAGTAGTTTATTCTTACAGACAGAAGTATCTCCATTTCCCCCTTGTTTACCTCAGCAGTACAGAAAGAGTTTTGTTTTCTGAGAGGAGCTAGTTGCTAGTAAATAGTGTGACCAAGCTGTAGGAGGCTGCCCTAAAATCTATCACACAATCTTGAGAGGTTATGGCGGAGAGATGGGTCGGAAGTCATATGTGTCATTCTTGTTTCACAGAAGAGAGATGAAGTGATGTCACCAGGCCAGTCATAAAGATTGAGAATCAAAGTTGAGGCGTGATTGCTGTGTTATGGCTATCTGTAGCTTGCCAGAAGCAACTCAGAAGCCTGAGACTCTTGGAATTCAGACACTGAAAGTCCTGAGGTCCTTAATTGAGCATCAGCATTCACCTCAACATATCGGTTCTAGTCATTGTCTTATGCAGTCACCAGGACCAGCCCTACCCTTACTAATCAGATTCTGCCTTGCTAGAAGGCCACATCTGCCATTCTTAGTCTTTCAGAACCCCAAACATGTGGGCTCTTCCTAAGTAATTTTTGATGAGAGCAATGATTGCCTTAGTTGGTGTGGTAGGACCGTCCCTTGCTGAAGAAAACCAGCAGTGGTTGCTAAGCAACACTTAAAAAGTCTAGATTGGTTTCTGACCCTGGATGACCTCTATTTGTATACTTCGTCATGTGTATTTTATGGTTACCTTACTGCCCTCTGTAAAAAGATCATAGGAGAATTTGTTTAGGCGTGGAAAGAAGGGAGATGATATTCCTCTGTTTACTTGCATGAGTACACTGACCCCTTCTGTAAAGACACAGAAGGCGTGTAATTTACTTAGCCCCATGGCTAATAACCACCACCCTCGACCACATAGCCTCATGGACCACGAATCCCAACAGGATCCTATGGACAAAGGGAAGTTATATGGGGGAAGGCAGTGGTTAGTTGTCTTACCTTCTATGATTCGTTTTCAAACTGCTCTCATCTCCTGAAGAGAACAGCCAACCCGAACCACTGAAGAGTCCTCCTTACCCTCTTCAGACTGTTAACTGAAGATTAGTCAATGTGACTTAACAGACATGGATACTGTACTAGAACAAAAGTTGATTAAAACCATAAAAGGACTTTTTGTTTGTTTGCTTGCTTAATTTTTCTCTACCACTTTGCCTGGCCATTTCAGGGATTCCACCAGTGTTTGTTGAAGACATGACAGAATGGCTTTATTAAAGTATGACTATCCTAGTAGACTCCAAAATGTTTGTAAATATTTCAGAGATACCAAGGGAACCAAAATGAGAATAATTGCTTGGCTATTATATTTGGCTAAGTCTTGTGCAGGAGGAAAAGTAACTACAGAAGAAATCTGTCCCTAAGCTTTTATGTAAGAAAGTTTTACTACAGTTTAAAGTTTGAGGTTTTTGATTGTTTGTTTGTTTGTTTGTTTCTGCTAAGGCCAGCAGACCAACAAGCATTTATCAGCCTATCTTTTTCAGCTCCCCAGTCTTCAGTAAGTGCTGGTTTTGTGGCTAAAATGTGACAGGGCCAGAGTTACATCTTAAAGAGCAAATAACTTGGAATTTATGTAATTCACCTGGAAAAAGTTGAACAGATGATGGTTGACTCGGAGATGCCAGGTTACTTGTGAAACACACACACACACATACGGAAGCAAGGCCACCCAAAAAAAGAGTGGCTGTGTCTCTGAGGAGAGTGCATGGTACAGTAAGCCAATAGGCACGGTTGCAGATTAGGTCTGGCTTCACCTCAAAAGGCAGCTCTCTGGAAGGAAGCGATGGTTTTTACCGGAGTCTTAGATGCCTGAAGTAAAGCCATTGTCAGATGCAGGATGCTCATTTGGAAGGGGAATGCCTCACAGGAAAGAGAGCCAATTACAAGTTCAGGCTGTTGCCATGGTGCTTTGCTGATCATTCAACACGCAGTACAGGAACTCCCAGGAAGGCTAGGAATAGGGATGTTGGGGGTTGGGGGTGTGTGGAGCAGCTTGGTTAGGGCATCCCACGGCTTTTATTGTAATGCTGACAAGAAAGGGCTGGCAGGGGAGCCAGGAAAAGAAGGACATTTTCAGCATGTCCTGGTCGTTAAAATGAAACTAAAATAATTTAACTCGGAAACATTTCTAACGAGAATTATAAGATGTAACAGCACTAAAATATCATATAAGCACAACGTCAAATAAGTCATTGTTCATAAGCAAATGCTATCTTGTATTCCCTAATGTACTTGGGATACTACATGGAAAGATTAAATGAATTTAATCCACTTGCTGAATATGATCTAATAGGCATATTAATGAACTGACTGAGCACAGAAAATTGCACATTGTATATAAAGTACTTTTTGAACCAAATAAATTAGTTCCATCCCCATTCATTCCACTATAAAAAGTCTAAATGCATCAGCACCCAGTTGGTGGGCAAATACTATTCCAAAAGCTGGTTAAAAAGAAATTCTTCTACACTGGAAGCCAAGTCAGAAAACAGCTACAGTTCTAACCTTTTCCAATTAAAAAAAAAAAAAAAAAACAAAAAACGCTCAGAGCCAATTAATCAAATGTACCATCACTTGGAAGCAATTAGAATAGCTGAGTGCTGTGTCAGGCTGCATCTGCAGAGCGCTGTCTGCAGAGGGAAGAGAGGGTTAAGGAACACCTAGCTGGAACGTGGGGGAGGAGGGGAGGGTAGGACCTCAGGTTTACTTAAATATTCATGGGGCTTCCTCCATTTTAATCTTCTCCTCTTTAAAAGATGGCTGTTCCCCAGTCAGACAGCTCCCGGGGGAAAGAGATTCCCTGCTCCCCGGCAGAGTTGGACTAATCTAGGGTGGAAACCCCGCCGGGCACCGGGACTGTTGATAAGTGATGGAGCGCTTCAAGCCGGCCAGCTGAATACATTCGGACAGGCTCCTGCTCCTTCGTACAATTCCTGGTCTCATTACTCTCTTCTGCCCGGAAACAAGCAGGGAGTGCACAGGCTTCTTGCAAGGATGGAGAGTGAATGAAGACGGGCTTGTCCTGCATTAGGAAATGCTACGCATTTGGAAGGCTTTGTCTTGTCTAAGTTTTGATTCTTTAACCACCGCATCTGCAGGGGTTTCCTAATCCTCTCCGGGCTGCTCGCACAGCACTGAATTCTTTCAAAGGGATTTGCGGATTGTGGCAAAAGAAAAAAAAAAAAAAAAAGCTTCCAAAATGCCCGAGGCAAACTATTTGTTATCTGTATCTTGGGGTTATATCAAGGTGGGTCAATTTGATTGTGTTACGTGTCTTTGGTAGAATGCGATGCTTTTACATCTGTCTGTTTTTGGTGGAGTAGAAGGCATGAGCAGAGGTTTAATTTGTGTATCCATTTAACCTACTGGGGCTTATAATGAAATAAGGACATGTTTTATTGCGTTGCATTTTAATGTATCGTAATGTGTTTCAATTCTGTTTGTTTTTCTAAATTCTGTTTTTAAATGATGCTCCCCAGCACCCGCCCCCCATTTTTTTTTCTTAAACTTTTCGCTTAATCTGTTCTCAGTGAATACATTTATCACTGCAAATTATATTTTTGGGTATATTTTCAATTTTTAAAAAAGTAGCAATATTTTTAAGTGAAATTATTTTGGCCTTTATTAAAATTCCTTTTTCCTGAGTTTGCAGCTTCAAAAGCAATCAAAAAGAAATTTTAAGAACCTCTTTTTTTTTTTTTTTCTACACTGACACTGGAATGATTTCACATGGAGGGGACATGGTGATTTGTGCTGTAGCTCTCATTAATCTAATGAAATCAGCTGGTACAGTGTTTCGGTTCCTAGAAAGTAAGGATGAAAATACAGCAATCGTTTGTTCTTTCCCAGACACTTAATACGTATTTTTTTTTTCTTTTAAAAACAGTTCAAAAGGATGCTGAACCGGGAGCTGACACACCTCTCAGAGATGAGCAGATCAGGAAACCAGGTGTCTGAATACATTTCAAACACGTTCTTAGGTAAGACACTAACAGAAAAATCCCACTGAGCTAGAGGGCGAATTTCTCCAACCTACCGAGGGCATCCCTGCAAATTTTTTGAAGTGAGGTTAAGCACAGAAAACAACCCCATCCAAGATAAGAGCTGAAGCCAGTCTCTACAGAAAAAGAATAAGCAAGAAGATAGTATTTCTGAAGAGATAGTACCCGCTAAAGAGGGCAGGTTAGGATGGGTTTCTTGCATTTACTTGGCTTTGTATTACCTCACCCTCCCTACAGAGACCTCCAGAGTAGCTGAAGGTCCAAAACCCACCCCAGCAACTATTCTACCAGCATCTCTTTAAAAACAAAACAAAACAAATGAAAAAACAGTTCTTGTAATAACTGGGCTTTAAGACAAAAAGCTTTCCTCTTAGGTGTTTTGTAAGGGATGTGCCACCTCTACAGAGTCCAGTAGAGCATGTTCTGGAAATAATTTGACTGTCGCTTTGCTAGGTTATTTCTTAAGGGTGCATGCATGTGGGTGGGGGGAGGTAGGGTTCATGTCTAACAGGCCTTGCTTTCTCTAAGCAGTACTACTGTCTTCTAGTTCTGATCGTGTACTGCCTTCTGACATCATGTGAACGGTACATAACACCCAACACTGGCCATAGCTCTGCAGGGATGGTCCTCAATTATTCCTTCAGTCTTGCTTGGCTCTTAAGGGGTTTCTTAAATTATCTTAAGGGCAACTTTTTTTTTTATCATGAACCTATTCTGCCTGTTTTAATGAGGCCTGCAGAATCAGTGTATGTGGACCTCAAAATGCATGGGAAGCCCCTAGATTCTTATTCTGCTCACTCAGAAATATCCTTGGCTTCTGAAGCTCTATTTTTCTCCCCCAAGGAAACAACCCGTTCCTACAGTTGAGCATCACAGCTTCCTTTTTTGGCATAGGCCCTGAAATGAGCATTTGCCCTGCTGTCTTAGGGAGCACAGTCTGCTTGCAGCGTTGTTTTAAAAAATCGGTCCAGTTTCTATCCCTCCAATGCAATTCCTTCTAAGAGCGTATCAACCAGCTTTTCAGCAGCAGCAGCCATCATGCGGAGCTCAGTATGGCACTACTGTGTAGCCCCATCCATGGTCATCCAGGAGATCCGCAAGCTGCAGATCAGCAGGCAGAGGCCATCCTCACTCTTGCCATGTGTGGGTGTCCTCCAGCACCTGCTGTTCCCCGCTGCAGCTCCAACGATCTTTGGCAGAGAACAAAGGAGAGGAATTTTTATATAGACTCCGTCTTCCAGAAGTGGCTGGAATATAGGCAAAAGGAGGCACAATCACCAGTCCTTCCCTTTCCTGGGCTTTCCCCATTATCTCTGAACACAGGAATCTTCCCCTCACCATCCCAGTTACATATCTTGGTTCATGAAGGATTCAATTATTTTCCATAAGGTGGGAACCGTTTTCAGGACACTTGGCAGGTATCGACGGCAGAAGAGTGAAATGCGCGAGGAACTTATTTCCTCATGCATTGCACGTTATAATTCTTGGGTTTCTGTGGGTTAACACTTCCTTTGCAGTATTAGAAGGGTGATGTACGTGTGAATACGTATGTATATACACTGGAATGTGTACATGGCAAACACAAATAGGCTAGATAGGAAAGGGGGAAGGTTCTTTAAGAAAACACACACACACACACACACACACACAAAAAAAAAAAAAAGATGAGAACACCCAAGAGGTACCAGCTGCTTCATCTGAAAGATGGGGACCTCGAGAGAGATGCAGCCCTTCATGTCTTCCAGCTCTGACAGTCAGTGAGTCTGTCATGGGCTGGGTAGCTCAGCAGCATCTCTGAGGCATATTTGACTTCTCTGTAATGAGCACCAGACTTGCAGACAGTCAAAAAGCTTGCTTCTGAACTGTAAATGCAGGGCATGGGACTCTTAGCCCTGTTGTAGGGGGAAGGGAGTATTTCTGGAGGACTGCAAGGCCTCTTCTAATCTGCAGTGGACTTTAAAACCCTCGTGATACAATTTCCTCATTTTACAGGAAACAGGATTGAAGTTGAGATGAAAGAATATAACCAATCTAAAGTCACTTGACTAATATTTTTCTGAGTCATAGCTAGTAACTCTCTAGGCTTTTAGAAATAAATCCTGGATACCATCCCTACTAGAAATTCATAAGGGCATGAGGAACAGAATCCCATAAGGGTGGGATATAGATACTATTTTTTTTTTCTGTAGAAATCAGGATGGTTGGAGATAAAAATGGATTAACAATTTCTAGGACTATAAAAGGCTTTGTTCTGCCTTTGTCTATAGAACAAAATGAGACAACTATCTCAGTCAGAGTTATACTCAACAAACAATGTCCCAGCAAGAGCCAGAGAATGTTAAAACCTGCCCTACAGAAAGGGTATCTCCTAACTCAGTCGTCTGTGAAACTTATGGGTTTTCCCATCTAAAAAGACAAATGTTCAGGTGGGTCACAGAAAGCCAGGCAATGAGCCATGGACCAACCTATTAATGCTATTATATGATAATGGGGTTCAAGTTGCTGGAAAAAGTGGAATTTGGAGTATCTAATCTCAAGAGGAGTAAATAGCATATAGGTGAAGACCAGATATATAAAACAAGATTTTTAAGTGTTATATTAAAAGCTAGTTAATATTTTCATAGGTAAGGAAAAATTTTCTTTTTAAATGTAATTAACATCTCATCTCAAAAGCTAGAAATTTTAAGGTTGGAGGAAAATTTCAGAATTTTCATGATCACAGCATACCAGGATCTAGTAAGCAAAACACCTCAAATTTTGCCACTGACAATGTTTGGATGAGATCAGTTTTCGTATTTGTTTTTTGTTTGGTTGCTTACATGCTTGCTTTGAAATAGCCAACGGTGTCCCCACTGTTTTCAGGCCACTAGCAATGCTAATCCACTGAGGATCTCTTGCCAGTTTTGAGTCTGTGCTTCAGGTTGTTTCCGTAGTACTCTAGCTAAGTGCTCACAAGAGGAAATTCCGAACAGGGAAGCCTGTCACTTGTTCCAGTGCTGGCGCAGGGGAACACCCATGAATGTCACTGATACCCCTGTGAATAATGCTCTTCTTTATTGCCATGTTCCAGGCACATCAGTTCTGCTCAATTACTCACTGGTGCAGGGAACCTTTAATTAACCAAAACCAGGAAAGCTGCCGGTCCCCCAGAGATGCTGAAATCTGCAGAGGCACTGGGGAATCCAAAAACCTTTTTAACCAAATGTGAAAAAAAAAAAAATAGTTGGGAAAAGCAAGAGCTATTGTGACCTTTCATTTTAGCAAAAAGTGGTAGTTATTAGCAATGAAGTGACAGAGAGAGAAAGGGAATTTCAAAATTAAAATGACATATAGTTTCCACACCAGAGACTGTGTGGCAGGAAAAAGATTTTTAACAGGAACCTCAAGGTCTAGTTTCTGGGCTATTAAACACAAAGTAATTGCAGAATAAATATCTGTTAACTGGGTTGTCCTTTTGGTATGGGCAAGTTGCTGACTTTCTCTGAGTGTGGGATTGTTATTTGCCCCCAAATCTAGTTCTGATCATTCAGACAGTAGGGGAATTATGTATATGTAGAGAGATGGGTGGGGCCCATACCTTTGGTGGGTTTGTTGTTGTTGTTATTTTTGAAGTTTTCTTAATGTTACTTGAAAACAAATAGCTTGGAAACATCTAAACTAATTGAAGTGACTAAAATTCTCCAATCAAAAGTCACAGTTTCATGAGCACCTAGAGGCCTTTCAGGGTTGCTGGGAATGGAAAATGGTAGGCTCTCCCGACAGCCAGGTGGTAGGCTGGGCCTGAAGCTGGCCCCGTCTTGTTGTTCTCACTTCAGTTTGATGGAATGTCTCCAGTGCCTGTGGGCAGGCAGACGTCCTTGAGGAGGACACATGTATATGCCATCAGCTGTAGGAGTCTAAAAGCAATCCCTGTGCCCGAGTGCCATCTGGAAGCATTCCATTTTCAAATGGGGGGTGCTGTTGCTGTACTGATTTTCAGTGTGACAAGAAATGACAAATGTGGGCACTTCTGAGGACCACATTAACCATTTCAGCCAGGGGTGTCATTTAGTTCCAGGAAGAATTGGGTCAGCCATGGAACCAATCACTGCCTTAGGGTACTCACAGGCATCCCTGCCGCAGGAAAGAGGAAATACGCCATTTTATGATTCCCTGCAAGGGAATCTCAAGATTCCCTGTGAAGGGAAATACAGTTTTTTATCGTTAATATCTAATAGCAATATACAGGAAAGATTCTGGGTGCAGATAGATATTCCTTTGCATTAATACTTGTCCTACTGCTGCCTTGTAAATTTCAAAGAAAATGCTAAGTAAGATTATCATCAATAGTTAATGAGTGCAGGCATTAAGAACTAAGATATCTCATATGGATAAGAGGCCTTGTTATTTATTAGAAGAATTAATAGGCACAAAACATGAAGAAAGTCAAATTATAGTCTTCCTCCAAACCTCAAGCGCTAAAGAACCAAAGCTTGAAAATAATCGTTTGAAGATTATGAAACCTTTTATTTTTCTAACATTCATATTCTTATTTAAACTGAGCCTGCTTGAATGCCTATGAATTTTTACACGGAGAAAAGAATAAAAATATAGTAAAATGAGGACATAGTTTGTCTTTTGATAAACTGGGTCCGTCTTTTACAATGAGCCTTTTGTTGTTTGCTTTAAGATGGGTCCCATGGTAGCGTAGGCTAACTCAAATTAATTGTTTAGGTCTTTGAACACTTGTCCTCCTGCTCTGCCTCCCCAGTTCTGGGATTACAGGCCCATGCCACTATGTCCACTAGTGAACATTTCATACACAAAAATATGTCACTCACTTTAATGAAGACTCACTCTATAGATATTAATACTCCACTTTGAAAATATGAGTGCAGTCCTTGGTTACGCTGAAAATAGAAGGCTTGGGTCTTCTCCCTGACACTTCTTAGGGAAGTTGCTTGCTTCTCTGGGCCTCAGTGTCCTTCAGCAGTAACAGGGACTCATGTGTCTTCCAGCCGCTTCCCAGGACCATCTGCAGATCTTGCCGTGCTACAAGAGTTCTCTCTGAAATGTAAACCCTGTTACACACATGGTTCAAGTTGTTCTAAATACTACTGTAGGCTCACTGGCACACGTGTGCTCAAAAGCATGCTTACTGTTGTGTTGCAGACAAGCAGAACGATGTGGAAATTCCGTCTCCCACCCAGAAGGACAGGGAGAAGAAGAAGAAGCAGCAGCTCATGACCCAGATAAGTGGAGTGAAGAAATTGATGCATAGCTCAAGCCTCAACAACACAAGCATCTCACGATTCGGAGTCAACACGGAAAATGAGGATCATCTGGCCAAGGTGAGCATGATCTGAGCATGTACGCATATAGTTTTCCACTGTATACACACACACACACACACACACACACACACACACACACACACACACA
>NW_026596109.1:5665552-5674025 GCF_907164565.1 Psammomys obesus
ACACACACACACACACACACACACACACACACACACACACACACACACATACATATGTGTGTGCACATACCCCGTCCACCATTTAGAAAAGAAGAGGGGTCACATAAGCTTTGCTCTTGAGTTTTATCTTGAGGAAGCCAATGTAGCCTCTTTGTCCTTTGCTGGAGCTCCTGACTGAAGTCCTTTTATACCAAAAGACTGTTCCTATGTCGTGAGTATAGGCTCAGTAATGCAGAGAGAGTTCCTTGTGGATAGAGCGTCCTGCTGCGGGGGATGCTGGGAAAGTCGGGAAAGTCCCAGGAAAGGCTGGTGGACTGGGCTGCATTAGCCCAGAGGACAAAGGGGAAAGTCTGCCCTGACTGGCGGGACTAACAATAACACGAAGAGCCAGTGAAAGTGCTGCCAACTAAGCCCAAACCCAGTAGCGGAGGAAGGGATAGAAAACGTTCATTCCTCCTGTAGGAGGCTATACAGACGCTGGCTACTAAAGTCCTTGCGGCATGGTACAAAGAATGAAGTGGGTGAGCTGCCTCTGAGCAAAACTTCTTCCGGGAGGCCTTCTAAAAACTGTCGTCAGAGGAAAGCCGATTGAACATTGGACCAAGCCTCTGGACAGTTATTCGAAATTAAATAAATTACTCCCCCAAGCAGATAAATTTTGGAATAACCCCCTAGCAAAGGTCTAAATGATTTTCCTTCCATGTATGTGGGTGGCCCATCACGCTAAGACATACCAGGCGGCCTTCATGACCTGCTCATACTAAGTCAGGGTTGTGTTCTACACACTCCAGCAGCTGAATCTCCCTGACATGACCTCAGGGGTGACGAGCAAAGGCTGGAGGAATTTCCCAGACACCGTTATGCAGCTATTGCTGATGGGCCAGCAATGGCTGGAGGGCAGAGTCAGGGGAACAGGGCCAGCAGTCTGTGCTCATCTGAGCTGCCTTTGAAAGCAGCACCAGTTGAAGACGGGTGTTTGGCAAATATAGGTCAGCAGCTGAATTCTTAAACACAAACACACTTGGGTGTTTCTTATCAAAAGAATGTACAGAAATCTATAGTTATTGCCAAGGGGCCATCCAGCGCACCCTTCTCAGATTCTTTTGCGACCAGACACTCTAGGCAGATATGTGAAAGTCCAGCAGCCAGTATCCCCTAGGAAAATCTTTTAAAATATTTGAAAGCTTAAAAAAAAACAAAACAAAACAAAACAAAAAAAACCAAACTATTCTTCTTAAATTTCTCTACTTTTGATTGCAGGAGCTGGAAGACCTGAACAAATGGGGCCTTAACATTTTCAACGTGGCCGGGTACTCACACAACCGACCCCTGACATGCATCATGTATGCCATATTCCAGGTGAGCAAGCTGGAGCAAACCGTGCTTACAATTTGTATGACAGCCTTTTCTCCAAGTTTCGGGCATCCACTTACGCATGCCCTAAACCATTTTACTGCGTAGGAAAGAGACCTCCTGAAGACGTTCAAAATCTCTTCTGATACCTTCGTAACCTACATGATGACCTTAGAGGACCATTACCATTCAGACGTGGCGTATCACAATAGCCTGCATGCTGCTGACGTGGCCCAGTCAACGCACGTTCTCCTTTCGACGCCAGCGCTGGATGTGAGTAGTTATAGCCTCTGTTTTGCAGATCTACCCATTCTGTGTTTAAAATGCAACTGAATGGCCCTGAGCAGTTGAACTGCTTCTTTGGTAGCTGGGGCGTTCAGCAATTTGGGTTGGTTAGGAAAACAGACCACATTTCTGCTTTCATCATTTCCCAGTATCAAGGTAACGTTCGCTTTTCCATCTTTGCCATCTGATGGTTACTTAATCATCAGACAATGAATTGGACCCAGGTTTATTTTCATCAGATTCCTAGTAATGGAGACAAGGCATCTTCTTTAATGTCTGTCAGACAGTACATATAGAGTGTATGTACTCATCTGATTGCCCAATATGTACTCATGCCGGCCCTGAGGAGAATAGTATGTATATGTAATATGAAGTGCTCTATGTAGTCTCTGTTAGGGAGAAACATCTCAACTCATTTTCTAGGAATTCAGTTTAGTAACTGAGAATCAAGAACAGATGGGTTAATAAACAGAAGCCAAGGGAAGCTGCTCCCTAGAACTTCAGTGGAGGTGACTATGACTCTTTCCCTTATAGATCATGCTTTCTCATGGTTCACCATAATTAGTAATGTGCCCAGCCATGCCGCCTCTGGGCCAGATGGCAAGAATGAGTAACCAGGTACTTCCAAAATGTATTGCCCGCTGCACGAAAGACTGGTCAAACCTTATCCAGCCACCTTGGCAGACTCAGTATGGGAGTTACAGAAAGACTAAATTCTTTGCTTGACTTTCATAGAAATCTAAGACAGCTTGCTTAAGTGAGATGGGACTAAGAGTATTTAATCCCCCTCAAGGAAAAAAACAAAACAAAACAAAACAAAACAGTACCGCTTTTATATTCATGAGGAGGAGTACACTATTTACCTAGTGTCATAGATAACTATTGTTTAGCTATAAAGTGGCTATGAGTTGTTGCAGACTTAAAAAAAGGAGTGTGGGATGCTTGGTGCTCAATAGGATTTGCCTTTGTGGGGAGGAGGTAAAAAAGAGCCAACATTTGAATGAAGAGAGGAGATATGTCTTCAAAGAGGCTTAAGAACCAGCAGCATTGCAGGCCGAACAAGAACTAGATTCATATCACTGTTCATGGGAGGGGAGAGGCCTTCATGACAGTGTGAAGAGGTGAAACAGTGTGATGGTAGGATTTATTTCTTAGAAATGTTCTCAACTCTAGCCCATAGTCAACATGAAGTGAGTATGTGGACAGCTCACTGAATATATAATAGTTTGTGACCTCACTACAAAATAAACTTTGACAAATATTTTATCATTTGCCTTCCAAGGCTGGAGGTTAGCCTCTTGCACCCTTAGTTACTTAGCCTGCCTGGATATAAAGATTATCTGCCTTGTCTCCAGAGCTTGTGTGCCTTGCTTCTTTGACTGTCACAAACTGTGTTATGTGAGCATCAAACTGCCACAAATCCAAGGCACCAACTACAGGCATCCACACACCATCAGCCTTGTGCTAATGACTTACCAAACCCCAGCCTATGGGCTAAATACGGGGTGAGCTCTGGCCCATCATCCTTCTCACATCAGCGATTTTATGGTGATAAACAGTCTTATGCTTAATTAAATCAACATTCTGAGCTATTACATAAATCAACAGCGCCTCTCCCAACAAGAGGGAAATGTGGTGCTTGAAAGAGATGAAACTGAAGAGTGGGACAGCACGGTGCGTTGGATGTGGAGATAACGGGCTCCTTTGAACCTACAGGCTGTCTTCACAGACCTGGAAATCCTGGCTGCCATTTTTGCAGCTGCCATCCACGATGTTGATCATCCTGGAGTCTCCAATCAGTTTCTCATCAACACAAGTGAGTTCACCACTGCACAGCCATTCCAGATCATTCTGTGATTCACTGCAGTTTTTTTTTTTTTCCTCTTAATGTTTTCATTATGGGTAATAACAAGGGCAATAATGAGGTAATCCTTCCATTCCCTGAAAATTGCTCAGGCTTTTCCTGGATACTGTGTCCAGCTTGTCAACACAGAGTTTGAGGTGCGTGGAGAACTTGGAGAGGGTCAGGAGCAACTCATACAAACAAAGCTCAAAAGCTTGGAAAATTCAATATGGAAAGAGATAATAAATAAAAGATTTGAAGTGGCCCAGCAAGACTAGGAAAGCTTGAGTATGTGAAGTTGACTCTCAGTCTTCTATGAAGCTAACCTACACAACATAGTAAGCCAGGAGCGTCCTTCTACCCTGGTGGATAGGCAGAAATGCTGGGCCCAAGGAAAGCAGCCTTCATGGAGAAGTAACATTCCCTGAGGAACATGGGAGCAGGTCTCTACAGTTCAAGAGGAAAGGTCATTCAAAGGTCCATACATTCTCTCTCAACTACATGGCTTTGGCTATGGACTGTCAGGTAGACAAGGGAAGGATCTAGTTTGAGCAGCCTCGAGATTTGAAGCTATCCCCAGGGCTTTATCATTACTCAAAGCATTTGATTTTCATGCTATTCAGAATTCATTCATTGCCTCAGTTAGTGCGCCATCTCTGTGTACCCAAGTACATTTGCTTGTGATAATATTGGTCCCATAATGATCGTGGTTGATGTCTAGTGCTGGCAGTTTTCTACAAGTGCTACCTGAGCTTCTGCTACAGGAGGCCTTCTGTTGTTTGTCTTTATCTTCAAAATATCTGGGTACCCTAAGCTTGAGGCAAACTGGTTTTCTTTTTCATTTTTAACATCTTACTCTTCTATTTAAAAAAAAAAACCACAATAAATTTGTGTACAAGCTTCTTTGCATGGGTTAGTTTAATTAATTTAGCATGCTGATAGTTAGTTTCACAGGGGAAATATATCTACATACAGTACTGAGACATACAAAGCATGTTTGTAAATCTGTGCCCTTGGCTACAGGGTTATCTGAACAAGGGTGCTCAAATTACTTCAGAAAAAGCTATGGTCTGTGAGTGAGACCAAGTGTGTGTCCTAGGTGCCTACTGGATCACTTGGCTGTTATTCCTTCATAAGATAAAACATGGTTTAATGAGTTTGATGAGCATATTCTTGCTTATCAAAACTGGGTCAGGCAAAATACAGAAAATGCAGAGTGGAAGCTGTAGTTTAGGTGCCTAAGCATTGCAATGCCTGGTACAGAAACCCCAAAAAACAGAGAATCTGATATCCACATTGTTTAAAAAATTTATGCTTTGTGTCATATTCATAGATACCTTTAAAAGCTACATTGTTGGGGTAAAATAAAATTTTATACCATCACCATTATCTGTTCTGAAAATCTAAACTCACAGTTGTCAGAGGTTAGGGAACATCTATGAAAGTGAGTAGAGTCTGAAAATCTTAATACATTTGATAATGCTTTGCAGCATTTTCATTTCATTCCTTTTCAAAACACAAAATTCATGAAGGCTTAAAGGAAATTGTGAGCTAAGATGAAAATACAGTTTATCTAAGGTCAAATTCAAAGAGAAAAGGTGCCTTAATACTGAATTTCAATAAAAGCAAAAACTCATGTTGTAGTATCTCCTATAATCATTTTTTTTTTGTGTGTGTGTGTTCTGCTTCACTAGTATGTAATGATCACATGATGGCTCTTGAAATAAGTTAAAGAGAGCTAGATCAAATTTCACATTGAAGCAACGCCAGTGTTTGGATTATACAATTTTATTACATTTTTATTGTCATTGTCTTTCTTTATTAGATTCAGAACTTGCTTTGATGTATAATGATGAATCTGTCTTGGAAAACCACCACCTCGCTGTGGGATTCAAACTGCTCCAAGAGGAACACTGCGACATCTTTCAGAATCTTACCAAGAAACAACGCCAGACACTCAGGAAAATGGTGATTGACATGGTAAGATGCCAGCCTACATTCCTCACTCACATTTGCCATTTTCTCTTATAGACTGACTTCATTAAGAGTTTTAATTCTGTCTTCACCCAAGGTATTGGCAACTGATATGTCCAAACATATGAGCCTCCTGGCAGACCTCAAAACCATGGTAGAAACCAAAAAGGTGACAAGTTCGGGTGTTCTCCTCCTGGACAACTACACTGACCGGATACAGGTATCTAATGTTTAACACAAAGCCAGACCAAACAAAACCAAGCAGATTTTAGAAAAAGAAAATAGAAATTTAGGTGCCTGGCATAGGTTGCTACTATACCTTTGAGCATATGTACGTTTTTTCAAGACAGGTTTCTCTGGGTAGCCCTGGCTATCCTGGACTGGCTTTATAGAGCAGGCTGGCCTCAAATTCACAGAGATCTGCACTTGCCTCAGCCTCCCTGAGTGCTGGGATTACAGGAGTATGTCACCACACCTGGCCTTTGGGCATGTTTCTAAAACAAGTTAAGAAAACAGAGTTATGTCTTTCCATTTATGAAATGAATAATCCTCTACTCATTGAATTGCTTAGTTCTAAAATTGAGTTGCCTTGTCACTTTGTAATAGGGCATATGTAACTGTTGGTCCTCAAAGCTTGCATTTGAATATAAATCCCACTAACTGGAAGTTTGTTAGGTCTGTTTTGGCTAAACAAATTGCCATCAGCAGATCTTTTTCCAAACATGGGAAACCTAGAAACAACTATTTTGGGTCATTCTTTGCATTTTTTCCAAACTAAGGAAAGGAATGTAAGAATTTAACTTCTAATACCCACTCCAGTTTTTAAGGTTTTTGTTTTGTTTGTTTGTTTGTTTGTTTTTTAAAAAAAAAAAAACTATCAGTCTAGGAAAATTTACACACCTGCTTTTTGAGCTATAAAGATAAATAACCAACCCTGGCCAGCACCGCTGAAATACTCCTCTTTTGATAGGTATATTGTAACTATATTCAACTAAAATGTTCTTGGTACAAAGTGTACTGGGATGAGAGGGATAAGATGTTCTGGTGGCATTTATGCTTAGTTTTATGGGATTTCCAAAACTTGATCATTTCAGGTCCTTCGCAACATGGTGCACTGTGCAGACCTGAGCAACCCCACCAAGTCCTTGGAACTGTATCGGCAATGGACGGATCGCATCATGGAGGAGTTTTTCCAACAGGGCGACAAAGAACGGGAGAGGGGAATGGAGATTAGCCCAATGTGTGATAAACACACGGCTTCTGTGGAAAAATCCCAGGTATCTACACTGAGATTTTTCAATGTTTTTATGAGCTCTGCCAATGATAGGAATGAGGAATTCTAATTCTGTTCTTTCAGCCTCTCTCTATGTGTGTGTGTCTGTAAAATGATAAAGAGTCAACTATACACTTGGTTCTATGTTACCCATCATTCATTTTATTTCTCCATGCTTGATCTCACAGATGGGAGATTAAGCAAAGTTTTCAGCTGTGTAAAACCTTAGTGGACACATGAGAACCTGGACCCTCCATCCCCATCCCTAGATTTCTCATAGTCCCCTCTCCACCCAGGAGCTCAACTCCTTATCTTTGCTCGCCACACCTATGTTGCTCTCTCCTTAGTCAAACATGGTGTCCCCATTACCAAAGATGAGAAAAGCCCCCATCTTTGTAGAGTAGTTCCAAGTACCTTCCCAGTGTAAGGCAAAAACAAAACAAAACAGAAAACAAGTTTCCTCTTGGTCAACTTCTTAGGGACCCAGTTGTCCTCTCTGTCACATGGACAGACCTCCCCAGGTGCCATGATGTCATCGTCCACACTGCTGCTTTGTTCATGGGCTCTGTTGAACTTTAGATGCTTGATATGGCAGGAAAGCTTCTGACTAGAAGTTCTTAGAATTTAGGTTTTCTCATCCCAGGACCCAGGGAATAAACAACCAGTGACGACTTTCTATGAAAGGCTAAAGCGTTTCTTTCTAAAAGCAAAGCAAACGAAGAAAGGAAATGACTGCACTGTTTTATGTTACTCATATTTGTCCATTGCTGTGAGCTTGTTTCTAGTCCCTGGAATACACTTTGAAAATGGCCTCTAAAGTCCATTATACCATATATAAAGAGATAAGAGAGAAAAATGCGTGGGTAGGTAGGAACAGAGTAATATCTGAATCACCCAGCCAAATTCTTGTAACCAATGCAGATCAGAGTTACCCTGACTTTAGTATGAATCGAATCTTTCTCACTAAGTTAGTAAAGAAGCATTAAAAATCATAATACATGCACACTCTGACACACACACACACACACATGCATACACACACATACACGTATACACACAAAACTCATACCCATGCACACATACACACATAAATTTATGCACACACACACACACACACACACACACACACACACACACACACACACATAAAAGGATTGGGGTGAGGCAGAATCTCACATATGACCAAAGTTCTTGTATATACAATTTAAATATATTAAATCACTGGCCATATACCAGAATATTGGTAGAGGAAGCTTTCCAGTAGAATGCAAAGATAGCAACATAATGTCCCAAAGAGACCCTAGCTCATCTGCCACTTGATCCCAACTCAGTATCTCTCCAGCCCCACCCCCACCATGACAGGGGAATTCCATTCCCTTATTCGATGGTGCCTATTCTCTTTCTAACTGCTCCAAACCCCTGTGTTTCCTGTTTGTCTGACAGTGCGGAGGTCAGTGTAAGGCCACTAAGCTAGCTCCTGCAGGATGCATAGCCCCTGTGTAAACCACAACAAAGCCACAGCCTTGGATTTATGCTCTTGCACACAGGCAAAAGGAACTGCTTAATTGTTTTTTTTTTTTTATTTTCCTTCTTTCTTCTGATGGAAATGACTGTGTGCACTATGAATCCTAAACAATAGCGGCAGTATCCACAGAGGAGATATTTGTTTGTTTAGGGATTGAAATGCTTTCAAGTATTTTATTATTATTATTATTATTATTATTATTATTATTATTATTATTATT
>NW_026596109.1:5674035-5721366 GCF_907164565.1 Psammomys obesus
ATTATTATTATTATTATTATTATTATTATTATTATTATTATTATTATAGTCCTCTGCAAGGCAAAAGCTTGAGAAGTTCCAGAAGAGGGAAGTGCTGGCTCCCGTCATTTTGGCCTGGCAGCATAATTCTCAGTTATCAGGGAGGGAATGCTTAATCCTAACACTTCAGCTCTAGGGCTTCCTTCAGAGAATGTCTTCCAGAATCCAAGCAGTGACAGAGTCATTCCGAGTCACATCCAGACTTAGCTGGCAGATGTAAAAGGAAAAACAGTGCGTTGTAGCTGGATGAAAACAGGCTCTGGAACCAAAGCAGAGACTAGCTACCACTTAGGAGCTGCATGTCCTCTGCACCGTGTTTAGTCGCCGTGATTCGCAGTCTCCCTCTTTGTCAACAGCAGGCAACAAGACTTTGCAGGCTTGAGATGTGTTTGCCAGTGTTGTATACAGCGGAGGGCCTACCCTATAGCAAGTACTCACATAAATAAATCTCTTACTATCGGTCCCCTTGGGTTAGTCTTCTCTGTAGAGAAGCCAAGACAGTGTGGTTGATTTTCCAGGGCCCATGCAGTAACTGATGTGTGTGCCTCTCTTCCTCCAGGTTGGTTTCATTGACTACATTGTCCATCCACTATGGGAGACCTGGGCAGACCTGGTTCAGCCTGATGCTCAAGACATTCTGGACACTCTCGAAGATAACAGGAACTGGTACCAGAGTATGATACCCCAGAGCCCCTCCCCACCGCTGGATGAGAGAGGCAGGGACTGCCAAGGTCTGATGGAAAAGTTTCAGTTTGAACTGACCCTTGAAGAAGAGGATTCTGAAGGACAAGAAAAGGAGGGAGAAGGCCACAACTATTTCAGCAGCACAAAGACACTCTGTGTGATTGATCCAGAGAACAGGGATTCCCTGGAGGAGACTGACATAGACGTTGCAACAGATCACAAGTCCCCGATCGACACATAAGCTCCCTCTGTGCGGGGGATGAACATTCCACCCTTGACAAGCATGCCAGCTGAGTGGTAGGGCCAGCCTACCATGGCCAAGGCCTGCACAGGACAAAGGCCACCTGGCCTTTCCAGTTACTTGAGTTTGGAGCCGGAATGCAAGGCCGTGGAGCAAATAGCAGTTCCGTGCCGCCTTGCCTGCAAGCTTGGCGGAGACCCGCAGCTAGATGTGGTAGTAGAGACCAGATCCCGTCACAGCTACATGGCTTGAAAACAGAGGACACAATGCTGAGAGGTTGTTCCGCACTAGGTGTTGGGAGGCCGTCCCAACAGGTGTCTGAACTCACTAACGACTTCATTTGTCAGCCTCACCCATCCCATTGTCTGCCAACCTGTGTGCCTTTTTTGTAAAACGTTTTCGTGTCTTTGAAATGCCTGTTGAATATCTAGCGTTTGGTACCAACTTCTACACAGACGTGTGTTTAAATTTGACACAAACTTTTTTGAGTCTTTCTGGAGAAACAAAAAACAAAACGAAAGAAAACAGGTTGCCTTCTTTCTTGGGCAATATCTTTGGCTTCCCCCCCCCCCCCCCAGTTAACTTTTGCAAACAGACGGGACAGATGCACTTCTAGCCACATGCTACTCCTTCCTCTTTGTCCAACCTGACTCCATAGTGGCCCCTGCAACTTAAATGTTTGCCTGCCCCGAGAGCTGTTTCTCCCTGTGAAACCTCTCTGCTTTGCTTCCAACTGATGGAGGAAGCTGAACAAACCAGGAGGTCTGTGGGGGAAGCTGTGGCCTCTGCCACCAGCCTGTGTAGTGCTCAGTCGCTTAAGGCCACGTGTGCTGCTGTGTCCCAGCCTCCTTGCCGTTGTGAGTTGCACACCACCTGCCGACCCTCTCTCACCTCCTCTTCACTCTTTTCAATCTAATGCTGCCTCCTTCATCTTGCACTGCCTTCCTGCACTAACGCTTCCCTCTACTCCTGTTTATAACCATGTATTTATTACCTAATGTACATACTGTAATGTTTTGTAAGTTATTAATTTATATATCTAACATTGCCTGCCAATGGTGGTGTTAAATTTGTGTAGAAAACTCTGCCTAAGAGTTGCAACCTTTTCTTGTAATGGTTTGTATTGTGTATTATATAACCCAAACATTGCTTAAGAGAGGCGCGGAGCCACATTAGCAGTGAGGATGGCATGCCCATTGTTCCAAGGGTCTGCCCTTTTCCTCGTCTGAGTCCCTAATTCTGCCCAACCCTTTGATGAGCTGGTTTTGCAAACAGGATTATCACATTAGATACTAAATGGTTTATACTGAGGCTTTATTTTGTATAGTTTGATAGGGGCTGGGAACACTGGGATGTAGTTTTTACCCATGTTCTAGCCAAGTCTCTGTATGCATGAGTTGGGTTGTCACTGGGCTCCGCTCTAGTCGTGGCTTCGGTTCTAAAAACAACACTACATTTGCTCACAGATGATGCTGAGTGTCCCCAAACTACTGACGTGGAAGAGCTAGCCTCCATACTGCTCACCAGCAGGGAGCCATGTTCAAATTCATCATTGAACGGAAACAATATGACAATGTGAATTTTTATTGTAGAATGTGAACTGATGTCATAAATTATGCAAATGTGAAGCTTCTGATAACACTTGTTAGGCCTCTTCCTGGTGTCAGTTTCAGTTTGTAAAATATATGTCATGCTTCAGTTCAGCATTGTGACAGTAGCTAAAGAAAATGGCACAAATGTGCATGACCAATGGGTTCGTATGTCTGTAACACTGCGATGTTCCGGGTGACATTCTATTGTTTTCAAAAGTTTCTCACATTGTATGTTATAATATTATTACTATTATATATTGTGTTCAAATGCATTCTTAAGAGACTTTTATATGAGCTGAATAAACAAAAGCATGAATAGATGAGATTGTAGACCCATTCTTTTTTTTTTTTTTTGTAGTCAGTTCTAACACATTAAAGCGGGTTTTCTTTTTCTTCCTCTTCTTGACCATACTTCACCAAAAAGCAAGCCACTTTGCTCATCCAAATCATAACTGAAGTTTCAGATTCTCTGTGTCCCAAAGGTCCCGTGGCTCAGATCATTTCTTTCTCAACAGATAGTCACCCAGTTCATTGGACCAGGAAGAAGGATGGTGGAGGTTAACTAACAAAACCACTTTGTTCATCTCAAACCATTTCCTTTTACCACTTTAAAATTCTGAAGAGGTTAATCTGTTAGGTAAATAAAAGGCATCCTCAGCTGGGCTAGGTCTCCTGGAGCAGTGACTCAGGGACTCATAGTACATTAGCTTAATTCGGAGAAACCTGTTGATTCATTGACACACGAGGAATCTGAGATCTAAAAGGGCACTTAGACTGTAACCTTCAGCCCACAGACAATCACAGCCACCCCAATAACTTGTCTATGTCTTTGCTGATAGGTTTATGCTGTTCGTTCTAGAAAGATTTATTTAAATGTCATCAAGTCTTAAAGCCATCATTTGAAAAGAAGTCCTCGTGTGTGTGTGTTTGTGTGTGTGTGTGTGTGTGTGTGTGTGTGTTTAGAAGGTGACAAATGATCAGTGGCTCTCACTAACTTAGCCACAGGGAAGTAGATGCCTGTGGCCCAGTAAAAGAATCTGGTCTAGAAGAATTCCCTCAGTAAGAGGAAATTGCTGAATTTCTTTAGAAACTTGAAATCTTGCCTGTTGGTTCTAGCCAGGATTTTTCCACCACCCAGTTTCTGATTCGATATTATCATCTGATACAATCTGATACAAAACTGAATTGGTTACAAGAGTTTATGTGAATATAAAGCATAACTGATGAGTGTACTTAAACAGTCTCTATTCTTTTTTTCTACTGAAGGGGTCCTAGGCATGGAAAATGTGCATGGTTCTAATATTGTCTGGGATCTAGCCTCTCCAGAGCCCTGGCTGAAGCAATTTTTCACAGAGGCCTGCATGATTCTCCTCAGGTGATAATGCAGGGATAGAGCGGTGATTCATTGCCTCTGTCCCCAAGCCATGTTGGCCTGAAACCATCAATATTCACTGTGTACCCACCATGACCCCAGCACCATGTGTTCTGTGTGATGATTTTTCAATGGTGATTTTGTTGTGTCTCAGTTTTATTTTCCCACTGACTTGTTAACTAATTTCTTCTTGTTTAAAAATTTATTTATATTTTATGTGTATGGATGTTTTATTTGCATGCGTATCTGTGCACTAGATGCATATCTGGTACCCACAGAGGCCAGAAGAAGTCATGCATCAGGTACTCTGGGACTGGAGTTAGGGTTGTGAGCCATCAATGTTGGGTGTTGAGAACTGGGCCCTCTGGAAGATCAGCCAATGCTCTTAACAGTTGAGCCATCTCTCCACCCCTATCACCTAAGTTTTTGGCCACGAGGGAATCTGCATTTCCATTCACACAGAAATCTCAAGATCCAGGCCCAAATTCAGATGACCAAGCCAATGATAACCTCTGAGGGCAAGGGCTCCTCTGTTCTCATATTCCTGGTATCAAACATTTGTTGAGTAAAATTGATAACTGTAAGATACTGGTTAACAGGCAGTCATGAGGAATGTACATTCTAGGCACTCTAGCTCTCAATTTCTCTCCATTACAATAACCTTTTCTAGATCCATTTTCTAACTCAACCCTGGACACTTGGAAGAGAAGTGCCAGTGATGCTTATTGAACCAATTTTACAATATCATGGTAGAGAAATAGCTTTTATTGATATAACTTTTAAAGTATATCTATCTCCTTGGATTTCTTGGGAGAAAGAATACAATACACTGAGGAAAATGGGGTCTGAAAAACCTAGATTCATGGCCTTTTCCTTGGTCCTGTCTAACCATGGGCATATGTACACTAATATTTCTGACCCTGAATTTTTTCATCATTAAAGTAAATTGATATGTATTAACATACGTATCTTCCAGTAGAATCAAATAGAAGATTACATATGAGGGGTGAGCAATAAAATTTCTCCATCTTGATATATTATATATTCATGGATGGAGGGATAAATATTAAAAGGCATTAAAAAAATCACCTCTAACTTTGAAAAGCACAAATTGAAACTACATTTTGATTAGCTTAGGGAGGAGTCATGAGCTCAAACGCCAGTTAGTATAAACTTTTCTACATTTATTTTCTAATTCCAAGAGGACAGATGCCTTAACCGACATTGATAGGCTCACGAAATTGGGGGAAAATACGTGAATCATATCATATGTTTTCTTTCAACACCATAGAATTTTCCCCAAAACATGCCTAATCAATAGCATCAAGTGGAAAAAACAACAACAATAAAACCCCAGCATCGTTCTTGTTCAATATCTTAAATTTTAGGTTTCTGTGATAGAACCAAATTGTGTTCCTACAGCACCGTCACTGACTTCGTCTTTTCCCTCCGTACCCAAATGTATATGTCCTAGATTATTTCTACTGTTGATAAGACACTCTGACAAAGACAGCTTAGGGGAGAAAGAGTCTAATTGTTGAAAAATTCCAAGTTACAGCCCATCACCATGGGGAAATCAAGACAACAGCAGGAACTAGACACAGCTTGTCACACCCACAGTCAAGAGCAGAGAGAAAATGAATGCATGCATGCTTGTACCCCATTCACGTCCCCCCCTTTTTATACAGTCCAGGATCCAAACCAAGGAAATGGTTACCTGTGCTTTTAGACTGGGTCTTCCCATATAATTAACATAATCAAGACAATTCCTCACAGACATACCCACAGGCCAATCTGATCCAGACAGGCCAACCTGATCACAGGAGGTACGTACTAATCTAATTTTGTGTGCAAGTTGATAATAAGAGCTAGACTTTCAATGTTTGCCTTAGTCTTTGGGAACTGCCTCAGTTTCCTCATCAGTAAAACAGAGTTAATAATGTCTTTGTCACGTAATTATCAAGAAAAATAAAATGATAGAGTAATGTTTGGTCCACTCTGTGCATGCATGAATGTCAGCTTCACGTAAGAAGCGGTTGTGTGATTTCTACACTGTAATTTCTGCAACCATTTTCCATGTGACTTTCCTTGACAGTTCTGATTGAGTCATTCTGGACTTATCCACACCAACAGGATCATAGCTCCAGAACCAAGGGTGTATTTTGCTCACTGATGAGTGGTGTGACTCTTGCCTATCTTTGTTGCTGGCCACAGCTGAGATTGTGTTCTTTTGGGGGACCTCAGTTATTCACCTGGATGATTCACAAGGTACACACAGGCAAACAAAAGCTTTCCACACTTTGTCCCATGGACTGAAGCTTCTCTGTTCTTCCACAACTGAGTTTTTGGACCTTGTTGCAAGATCTATACTTCCCTGCTACATTTCATCTAAAAATCCAACACAAGCTCCTGCTCCAGTCAGTACCTTTGTGAGCTTCAGAAAGGTCCTCACCTGGTGGGTCTTTAGTTTTCTTTGCTGTAAAAGGGATCCATGAAGCTTACAGCAAAAGATGATTTAGAATGACAGACCATTAAGCAAAGCTTCTGATAGGTTCCACGCATACAGCAAATAAAACTAATATCAGTACCCTACTGTCATGGCTAAATAAGATAATGTACATAGAAAACACCTTCGTATAACCAGTTGTTACTAATTTTAGCCTAAAATTTATTTTGGATTGTGATTCTGATAATTCACCCTCTTTAGGATTTGTGAGCTTTAGCTTTGTCAATTAAGAGCTGAATGTTTTTATTTACATTGCAAATAAAAATAAAAATGATGATCAGGACAGGGGGAAAAATGGAGTTGTTGCTACCTCTGTCTTCCAGATCAGTGCTGATCTCTGACACAATGCCCTGAAGACAAGGGAGTTCAGGGAACAGGTACACCACAGTTAAGCTGACCTAGCCAACAGCATATGAGGAAAAATAAGTTCAAATACTTTACTGAAATGTAGTTATACAGTATCTAAAGCATCCACTCCTTGGTGCTATCTACTAATCCTTACTAACAGACAAGAGGCCCTGTTACATGCAAACTTCTCTTAGTTACCTCCCTCCCAAACTACATGTTAATAATCTGTTCAGGATTTGTCACACAACTGATTTTATGATTGCTGATCTTTAGTGCTCAACTTTGGAGAGTAGAAAAACGTTTGCCTAACAAACACTCATAGGGTTATAGTTCATTATGTGTTCTCTCCCATTTCTCAAAGGTCACCAATTTTATATATATATATATGCCATTGGCAAATCCTTTTCATAGCCTGGGAAATCATGTGTCTAGAGACATGAAATCATTTGTATGACTGAAGGGCTCTCCAAACACGTTTTGCTCTGTTCAGCTCATCCAACAGGTAAACCAGTGACTGTGCATTCTTAGGTAAGAGCTTAGCTCCTTCGTACTGAGGAAAATATCCTCCTCTGTCAAATATGTAGGTTTGCAAGAGATACAAAAGAGCAGGGAAGGGGGATTTGGAGAGCTTGTCTACCAATTCTCCCTGGATCTCTATCACCTGTCATTGAATATATAAACACACAGAACCTGTAACTCCCACTTGCCCAAGGACCAGTAACATCACAGAATGCTGGGAGTTGTAGTTCTTGGAAGCTAACAAAGCCTCATGGGAAAGCACAGTGACCTAAAAGGTTTGTCTTTATAAGTCTCTGCAACACATGTCTCGAGACTTTTCCAGCTGGGAAATTCTAGGAAATGGTCCTGACAAAAGTCTATCCCTTGGTGGACTATTTACTATTTAATAAAGCTTGCTTTAAATTTGGCCCAAAATAGTGGAATTGCTTCCCCTACCCTCAGGATTAACAGCCAAGCACAGTCAAAACAAAAAACAAAAACAAGCAAAAAGAACTACAAAGAGACTGAGACAGATAACTGGAAGAGGCAGTTTAAAATGTAAGGAATATTTAAGCATTTTCTAATTTTAAAAGTGAACATTTTCCTGCTACTGCTAAGAGAGGGAACCCAAAAACACCAGTGAGAAACCTGTAGACTAATGACATCTGCCTGCAAAGGCAGAAGAAGAGTGCTAGAGCACACTCATGGAGAAGCCAGTCTTAGAGGTCACTTTATAAGGGACAGGGAGGCTTTTTAAGGGTGCGGCCTCTGGTAGGTTAACCACAGGCCAGCGGCTAGCTCCTCACCAAGGAACGTACATGGTCAGCATCATTGGATTACACGTGTAATTTTAAAAAGAGAGGGACAGAGACAGAGGGACAGAGACAGAGAGAGAACATGAAGTTGAGAGGCCTGGAAAAGCGTGTGTATGTGTGTGGGGATGGATGTGGGAGGGAGCTACGGGGAGGAGTGAGGTATAAACACAATAAAAACAGCATATGAAATTCTCAAAGAATTAATTAGAAATATATATTTTTTTGTGTTTGTGTTTGTTTTTGTCTTGTTTTGTTTGAGATTGTTTTTCTCTGTATAGCCTTGGCTGTCCTGGACTTTCTTAATATATATATATATATTGCTGATATATATATATATATATATATATATATATATATATATATATATATCAATATATATATTGTTGATATATATATATATATATCAACAACAACAACACACACACACACACACACACACACACACACACGAACACCACACCTCCTTACCAACTCAAATAGAGCACACACCAACACAATAATCTTACTAATGAACAATTTGCCAAACCCATGAGATTCTAGGGGAGACTTACAGGATTCTAGGCGATAGGATCATGAAGAATTCAAAGGCAGCTGCATCACAGAAAAGCCCGCCTCAGCAGGAAGCTGCAAGCCCGGAGCTCTCTGCCTGACTTGCAGGCAGCTCAACAGATGGAGAACCTATTCTTCAGACGGTTGCTTACTGGGTCTATAACCTTGGCAGGGGGCCTTGTGAATCTTGTTAGTTTGGGCCTTCCTGGGCTTGTGAGGTGTATTTCCTGAGTAGAGTGAGACTATACATCAAGGTCTGAGTGGATTTGTGAGTGAACATGAAGATTTGTGGGTTCGCTAGAGGGAACATGAAGGGGAGCTTTTCAACTGATAGCTTAGGCAGTACTTTAAAAAGGAACGCTGGCATCTTTTTGCCATTTCTTTAGATCCTGAGGGATACTTCCTAAAATAAATCCTTTTGTTTTGTTTTGTTTTGTTTTGTTTTGTAGCCCTAGCTGTCCTGATCTACTTGCCCTATAGATCAGGCTGGCCTCAAGCTCACAGACATTCACCTACCTCTGCCTCCTGAGTGCAGGCCTTTAATCCCACGCAGAGCTAAAATCAACTTTAAACCCATTAGAGAATGCTAAGTAAAAATGAGCCACCATTGAGTTGTTGGAGAAAAATGAATCTGAATCGCACTGAAATGTAATAATTCTACTGTTAAACTGTAATGACCCTCTGTGTCTGAAGAATATGTTTGTTCTCGATTACACTACCAGTGGGATCGGCCTAAGAGAAGCCCTGGAGACATAATTAGACCCAGCATAAAGATATACTGGACTTTTCATGTTGTCCCCAAATGTGGTAAGTTTCTCTGAGACGTGGTGATGGAGGCCTTTATTTTTGAAGCAGATGGTAACGGGGGGGAGGGGGGGGCGTTGGGATTTCAGCATGATAAAAGACCTGGATGTTTGGGAGTTTCTGTTGCTTTGATGTGTTTCTCCCTATAAGATCATAAAGACATTAATTCTTCACAAAGTTCTTTCTCCCTGATCCACAGAGAAGGCATGAAGAGTTATGGCTAAGGGATGCTCTGTGGGTCCTGTCGCCTCTTAGCTGTTAGTCCAACTTACAAAATGCCCCTGTCTTGGTGCTTTCATTTGTGTGGGAGGGGGAGGGGCTAATGCATGGGAGGTGGTTCTTTGCTTGGTCATCATCAAAATGTTTGAATATCCTCTTCTGCAGCTTTCAGGTTGCTCAGCTTGTCCATTTTTTTTTTCTTTTACTATACATATCAAAAAGTGACCTTTGACTTTTATTTGAGGGTTTCAACCTTTAATATTTACTATCTGTCTCTCACAGTTTCTCTGTGAGTTTAAAGCCCAAACCCTTCAGACATTACCATTAGGTAGTCTCATGAGTTTCTATCATTTTTTAATTCCCCAAATCCTGAAACAATGGTCATTCCTACATATATAATAATCCATAAAATATACACTCATAGGGATCATGCATGATGCTATCACAGACTCCACAAATGCCAGGTATGTGCCCTAACTCCAGTGGCATCACACATCTCAAACACCAGAAGCATCCCCACCAGCCCAACCAAAAACATTAAAAAAAAAAATGAGGTCCAGCATGACTAACAAAGTGCCTGGCTTCAGTCCACTGAACAGCTGAGCAGCAGATTCTGCCTTGGCAATGCTCCTGCCTTGAGCTATTGGGCTATTGACAGTCCCCAGTTGGTACAGCCATTTTCTCCAAATCTGTCTGCATTTTCCCCCTCAAACTCTCTCTTTGGCTGCAATTATATGAAATTGCATTCCCCTTAGTTACTTCTTCAACTGTTTAAAAATATGTTCATTAGAATATTGAGTAGGCTTTCTCTGACTCTTCTCAACCAACTTCTCCTGAAAACTTGTGCTGTTTAGGTACAGCTCTTTTAGTCAAAATAGTGTGTCTTTTTAAAGATCTCTATGTCTAACTGATCCTTCTCAGAGGCCTACAAATTCCAAGCTTGATAGTGCATCCAACCAGTCTCTTGAACACTCAGTCAGTTAAAAATGTCTTAACCATAATTAATCTGATACTTGCCAAGTACCATCTAGATCCTCAGGATACGAGGGAGAGAGAGAAAGAAAGAGAGGAAAAATATTAACAAAATAAACAATAGATTAAGTAGTTGTCTTTTAAAGCTCATTGTTAATTATTTTATTTTTCTCTTTGAACAAGGATAGGGGGTTCTTTTCTGGTAATCTACCCCAGAAACTTATATTGAATGCACTGTGACTACTTTTCTACAATGTACCTTGACCTTAGAAAGCCCCTTGATCTATTCGTAGTTGCTTAGAACTGGGAGAGAACTTTGAAAGTAGCCAATGTGGTATCTTTCAAACCTGAGCATACACACACACCCTCAGAGGATATTTTAAATGCAGCTTTGGGATTAGCAGGTGACATCCAAGATTCTGCTAAGGTCGCGGCAGTCGCTGCAGTTGCTTCCGCCAGCATACAACAGGTTCTTTCATAATAGTTAATCTTTACTATCTACTTGACTACGTTTAGAACTGTCTACAAAAGCAGTTGGTTCTTACTTGTGGGTCATGACCCGTTCAGGGGTCACCTAAGACCACCAGAAAGCACAGACATTTACAGTACAATTCATAAGAGTAGCAAAATTCCATTTATGAAGTAGCAATGAAAATAATTTTATGGGTGGGGGTCACCGCAACCATAGGGAACTGTCTTAAAGGGTCTCAGCATTAAGAATGTTGAGGACCACTGAAACAGGAGCTGGAGGAGACCTGTGAGGGTCTTTCAGAGATGAACTGATGGGGAAATACCTACCCTGAACGTGGGTGCCATGGGCTACAATTCAGTATGAAAAAAAGACAAGGAAAATGCAGCCAGGAGCCAAGGTCCCATCTTCTGTTTCCTGGCCTTTCCTGACGTGAGCCGCCCAACTCTGTCATCTCAGTAGACTGAACCCTCTGCAATACTAAGCCGGAACAAATCTTTCCTTCTTCAGTTTCTCCGCCACGAGAACTCTATCCTTGCTCTTTGAAATTGTATTAGTTATTTTGGTGTCAATGTACCAAAAAGTCCATGGCAGAGAACCTGAGGTGACTAGTCACATGCTTTCTGTTAGGAAACGTGCGGCTGTGAAGGCTACACACAGGTTCACAAATCACACCACGAGACCAGTTCCACGTGGGAGGTTTATTAGGGGAAGGGAAAGGGAGTCGCAGAGAGAGAAAGAAAGAGAGGAGGGGCTCCTGGAGTTCTCGTATGAGGTGACCCAGGGCATGAGCAGGTGGTTCCAGGTGATCAGCGGGTGGTCTTCTTGGTGGCTTCACAAATGCCTGATAACTGATTTGTCAGGTCCCTTGGGGCTGGCTGTAGAGATGCCTGCTTACTGATCCCAACACTTTGTCTTTTTATTTAGTGGTGGACCTTAGCCCAAAGAATGATACTCCTCACCTCAACAAACCTAGCCTAGATAACCCCTTACAGGTAGGCCCAGAGGCTAACCTAGCCTAGATAATCTTTTACAGATGGCTAGAGGCTACCTTCACCTAGATGATAATCCCTCACAGGCAGGCCCAGAGTTTTGCCTTCCAAGTGATTCTCTATCCTGTCAAGATGACAATGTCAGCCATTTTATACCCAACGACAATCAAAATAGAACACCAGAAAAGAGAATTTTTAAAACAAACAAAACAACAAAACCAGTCATTTTGGATCATTGTGTTCCAAGGCCTCAGAAGCCATAGTTGGTGACTCTGAAGTCAGCTTTACCTCACAGCCTTCCTGAGGTCCAAGGAACATAACCATAAAGAGTCGTATATAGCTCATATGACATAGCTCGTACATTAGAATACTACAAAAATAATGACAATCTTTCTGAATGTGGTGAAAACCATAAAACCAAAAGTTGAAGAGGGTTAGTGAAGTCCAGCCACAACATACATGACCCTTGAAGAAAAAAATCCACGAAGTCCGTCATAATCAAGTTGCTTAAAGCTAACGATACAGGGGGAAAACACCCAAAGAGCCAGAGGAAGGAAAGCCTTGTGTTTACAGAAAGCAGCAAAGATAAATATGTGAACAGATTTCTTGTCAGAAATAATGAATGGAAGCAGGAAGACAATGGAACAATGTCCTTAAAGTACTGGCGTGGGAGTTGGGGTTGGAGGGGCTGTCAAATAAGAACTGTCAAATACGTGGAAAATGCTTTTCAGGACTGTGGAAGGAAGGTATTAAACCTATGAAAAGCTAAGCGTGCACATGGCTGAAGGACCCATACCACAGGAACTGTTAAAGAAACCAAGCAAGAAGGAACCAGATGGGAACACGGAACCATCAAGGCGGGAAGAGAGCCAGGCACAGGAGCAACACCATTAAACATGTTCTCTTTTTTTCCTCGTTTAAGAAATCTCTTTAAAATGTAATTGGCTCTTTAAATGGAAATAAAAACAATGTGGCATTGAATCTATAGCATATGTTAATGGAAAACAGTGAGCACGTGGAAAGGGAATCATGCTTCTGTGAGGCTTTCCCTTGTATTCGTGGAAAGGACAAATACTCTCAAAACAACTACAGAAACAGCAGTGTCATCATTCGGGGTAGGAAACTTTTAACATTCGTTCAGCTGAAAGTCACTGGGTTTCTGCTCTGTTTCATTTCTTCCTCTCTCTCTATCAGTATATTTAGAAAAACACAAATGTTTCAGAGGACAATGATAACAGGCAATATTATTTGCTGGAGTCTCCATACAACAGCCCATCTAAACTCTGAGCCCGGTTTTACAGATTAGAATACTGTGGTACAAGCCAAAATAGAGTCAGGGCACAAACCCACAGGTTCAGGCCCAGTGTCCATATGCTGATCTCTGGCACGGTACTCTGTTTATATTTTGGGTTTGGTTTTGTTTGGTTTTTGTTTTCTGGGAGTTTCTGCTCGCTATATTTTTGAAGTTAGAATATCCATGGCTGTGCTCAACATCTCAAAAATTGGAAGCTTTTGATTTGGTTCTCTTATGAAAAATAGCTTCACGTATTCCTTTAACACATATATAGCTAGTACTGGGGAAACTGACTTAGAGACTTCAGTCAGTTTACCATCCTGGGACAAGAAGGGAGTGTTAACTCAGTGGGTGAGGCACCTGGCTGGAGGTAAGTGGGGATTTGGAAATCACAGGGAAGAGAATATGCTATGTCTTCTTCAGGACCTACAAGGGATAAAACTAGTGTTCCTTGTGCATTACATGCTGCCTAGCACAGCGGGGCAGGACATGTAAAAATACTTCAAAAATAACCGATATATCAACACACACACACATGCACGCATGCACAGCCCATCAGGAAACTCTTTTTCATTTTCCCCCTTGTTTGTTCTTTGAGCACACTTTCTGGAACATCTAGCACTAACACAGCCACCTCTGGGCTGTATTAAGTGAACAGATGACAAGTAATCTCCATGGCTTACAGCGACAGAAACTTACTCCTCCTGACACTGCAAACTAGAAGCCCAAACTCAAGGTGTTGGCCGGCCATGCTGTCCCCTCTAAGGCTTCAGAAGACACACGTCATGCTGTCTCTTCCTACTCCTCATCCTCCACATTTCTTTGCTTGTGGCTGCACAACTCTCTCTCTCTCTCTCTCTCTCTCTCACACACACACACACACACGCACACACACACACACACACACTCTATCTCTATCTTTCTCTCTTCCCTCCTTACCCTCTCTGCATGTCTTTCTCTTCAGTATGGGGGGGGCCTTTTCTCCACTTTGTGTCTGTAATTTTTTTTTCCTCTTTTGCCTCTATTAAGGATGTTTGTCAATGTATTTGCGGCCCATTCAGTTATCCAGAATGATCTAATCTTGAGATTCTTAATCATATCTGCAAAGACTTAAAAAAAAAGTTTAACATTCATAGACTCTAAGGTCTAGAACGTGGGCATATTTTTAAAGGTGTGGGGGGCAGGCAAAACACAACCTACTAACAGAACATTTCCAAGAGCATCAGGAAGACATTGGGAAAATCAAAGTACTCTAGTATCAAATACCAAAGTAAAGGGAACACCCCCAAAATCAGTAATCAAGACAATAGCTTAATATAATATTTTAACTCAGAATGAATACAAGAAAATAATGGTAATCTTTTATTGGAGGGGGATAAGGGAGGAATTTGTACTGCTGCCTTCCCCCACTGGCTCCATATTGCACTGAGTCCCGGCAAAAGCCTGAGTTTCCAGTCCGTATTACAGATGACCTCATTGCAGTTGTATTTCCACGGTACTCTTCTGACAGGCTTCTCAGAAACGCTGCTCCAGGGAGCTGCACTCCAGGTTCCAGCTTCCTCGGAGCTTGGATTCTCCCTCTTTCAGTGCAGGCTTATGTATCTTATGAGTTGTGTAAACGTCTCCTGAGAAGCTAATTAAAATGGAAGTCATGCTGCCAAATTCAGGAAGTCTCCAAATGAGCACTAGAGACTGCCAGAAAAATGTTATTAGCGTGTACATACACACACACACACACACACACACACACACACACACACACACACTCCTCACTGACTCAGGAGGGGGTGTAGATTAATTCTGAAGGACAAATTAATTCTGAAAGGTGAATAGAAAGTGAAGTTTACTGAGCTCCACTGCCTACCAGAGCCTGGGGCCAGAAGACAAGTGTGTGAGCGATAACTGAATATAGGGTGGGTGTCAAGTGCAAAGGGGGTACAGCTTGAGAACAGTACAGGGACCAAGAAGCAAGAATAATGATTTACATGGTGATGTTGGGCTACTGGGTGAAACTGAATACACAAGCCAGATTGGTAAAATGAAATATAAAATCTAAGAATAATAAAAAATAAAACCGTATCCATAGTAGCTGCTTCCAAGTGTAGTAAAACACTGTACCTACCTAGGAGAAAATGTAAAGAGGAATAGGAAGGGTCTGTAAGAAAAAAAAAAAAAAGCTGCAAAATAGAATTTTTGAAAGAAAAAGTATATAAAATTTCAGGTAATTAAAAACTTTATAAGCTATAATTTTCCAAAAACAGTTTGCATTTTAGGCTGAGAAACTGGACACATGACATAGAACCAAAAGCTTATAAACTGAGCTCTCTATAAATACGATTATAACATGTGAGCCACCTTTGTTGGGAAGGTTTGGTGACTTTGATCAATCTAGGGCTAATAAATTATTAGGGAAAGTTCTCTGACATATTCTCTATTACTCAGTCTTAGCTTGGTTAAAAAGTCTAAGACAGAAACGACTTAGACAAAAGACGTAAGACAGATCTACTTCTGAACTTAAAAATGAAGAGAGCAGGTGAGATGGCTCAGCAGGCAAAGGTGCCTGCCATCAACTCATGACCGGAGTTCAATCCTCAGGGTGGCTATAGTGGAAAAAGTGGCTCAGCTCCCACAAGGTATCCTGTTCTCCATTCCCATCTTATATTTTTTTAATCAAGAAACTACAGTGGAAAAGATTAGTGAATATTTTTCTCCATTTGGAGTCTTTTTGTAAAAATTCACCATAAGCAACATTAAAGGACATAAAAAATGAATAAAAAACATGCCATGTATGTAAAACATAAGTCATTCTTAGCCTTAGATAATTGACTTCTGAACAAACTTACAATGGTTCATTTTGATTAATAAAATAAATCAGAATGAAGACGATAATATGGACACTAAAAAAATTAATGAAGCTAATAAATAAGTGGTTCGTTTGAAAAGAACTGCAATGCCCAATTATGTATGAAAATTATGAACCCTATGAAAGCAAGCCGATACAAAAATAGAATTCCATTTCACAAATTAACGAAGTTATTTTTAAAATAGCATCCAGTGCCTTGGGGATGGGGCATGGATGGCCAATGAAAATTTTCCAATACATTGTAAGCAGACCTCAAGACAGAAAGCTCAGGGAATGAGCAAACCTCTGTTTCACTGCCCAAGAGAGCCCTGAGCAGAGCAGACCCTTGAGTGGATTCCAGGCTCCCCCCGTCTGGGACTTAACAGGTTCTATGCATATAGTTAAAGGGGAAGCAGCAAATTCTACCCACTTCATGTCACATGCATGGGCTTTTGGGAACATGTTCAGATCCTCCCATTGCTAAAGTACATGGTGGTAAAAAGGTTGGAGGTCACTCAACAAACACAACGTGAATGGCAGAACTATGACACGTGGTAGCACTGGTCTTGAAGGACAAGGAAGCGTCTTCTCTCAAGTGGAGGGCAGAGGGGATGGAGAACAGAAAGTCCCAAAGCTTGAACGTGATGTCATGAGATGACTGTATCAGGCGGTCTGGGGTTTCAGGAGGTAGGAGATGACTGCTGACAGATCTTGATTATAAAAGGCCATGAAGTCTGTGAGGAAGACAACTACGGGAATCAAGCAGGGGATGAGCAGTGGGAAGGATGGAGAGTGCACAAGCTGGCCCAGCAGAGGCACCACTCAGACAGCAGGGCCCCCACCCAAGATCAAGCCATGGTAGTTGTCGCTGGAGGAGGGTCGAACCTGCAAGCCCACACTCCCGCTTTCACTGCACAGGCTCCTGTGCCTCAGAGAAGACCTGCAGAAGAAGAAGGGATGAAACGGTGGCAAGCCAGGAACGGGAGTGGTAGCATTTGTTCGGAAGCATTTTCAGGCATTATCAAAAACCTCCGAAAATCCTGACGCAAGCCCAGGCCACAGCTGCTCAGCTGAGAGCTGCCAGCTCAGGTCATGGACTGCACACTGAGGTAGGAGGCAATTGGGCATGAGAGATTGTCAGAGGAAGGTACAGCTGTGTTTTCAAATGCTGGTTTCAGTGCCTTGAGACCTGGTTACTGCCTGCCATGGGAATTATTATGAATGTTGAACTAACTATCTCCTATACCCACGTGATGATAAGAAATCTTCCCCAATTATCCCTGAGGGGCTGACTAAAAGCTCTACACACCTGGGCAGGGCAGAAATGAGGTAGGTGTGGCTAAGGTTCTCAGGCTTTGGGGACAGAAGGATCTTGGGAAGGAGACAGGCACCGGAAGAGGAAGGAAGAGAGAGTGAGAAGGTTAAGCGTCGAGAGGAGCATGTGGCCTGATCTTCCTGGATGGAGAGAAGCAACCCAGTTGAAGAACATTAGAAGGTATTTTGAGATTATGGATAGGAGGTTAGCCCAGATAGAAATTATTAGAGCAGAGAAGTGGGATGGGGGCATGGGAGGCAAAGGTAGTTTCGGAGGTAGTAGCTGCCATGCCCCAGGTGAATGAAATATTCTAAAATGTGTCAGGTGTGTGTGTCTTTCACTGGTTATGATAGTGGGTTAGATAATACCGCCGTAATGATTAGTCCGTATTTTTAAATTAACCACAACAGAAGATAGCGCCTGTGCTCGCATCCTTGCTACAGCAGTGATGGGCAAGTCACCAATCCTCCCTGAGCCCCAGATCTCTTGCCTGTATAAGGTAGACAGTGATAGCCTCTGTCTAGTAGGGCTCCTGAGTAGCTAGGATGGTATTGTGCACGAGACACGAACAATACTGAATTATTGCTGCTAATTCTAGAAGGTGCTTGAATCTTCTGGGGCCCCAGACCCTCTGTTTGTAAGGGGAAAGAGCTGGGTGAGTGTGCTCCTGCTGAGTGTGTCTAATTTGCTTGAATTTCCCTCTTCACTTGTCCCAGCACCCGTGAGGATGACATCAACTTGTTCTTCTTACTGAGAAACACCACAGAGATGCTCAGTCTCTATTAATAAGGTCTCAAGATGATCTGATGCAGAATAAGAACTCGTTTTCCCTCCCAAATCCCTTTTGAGTCCTTCTTTGTTCCATGAACCAGGCTTCACCAGGCCACTGCCCTCCCTGGCACAAATAGCTACAAGCTGTTCGTGCCACTGCCCCTGTACACCTGCTGCCATGGGAACAGGGCTCCCGCCCCCTCAGTACACAGCCCTGGAACACAATCCTCCTCCAACTGGCCATGCTGACCCAGCCCAGGACATCACCAGATGTGCCATGCCTGAGTTCCAGACAGCTGCAGGTCACAGGCACCCTGTGACAATGACGTATCCAGAGTCACTGCCTGAAAAAACAGGGTGCTCAGGCTAAAGCCTTGAGGAAAAGAAGCCGCATGTGCCTGCCCTAAGGGGGACTTCCGGGGCTGATATGAAGGAAGGTTCCAGGATCCCTGAAAACCCTGTATGGTGAGGAGGAATATTGGAGAGCACTTTTTCAGTGCTGGCGTTTGACCCTGGGGTCTCCCATATGCTAGGCAAGCAACACCACTGAGTTGTATTACTTGGGAGGCTTTAACCCTCTGCAGGTCTTCTCTTGCTCCATTTCAGCACACACGACAGGAAACAAAGTTTCAGACATGGTGGGTCCCAGAGACCTTTTTGTGCCTGGGAGTTCCTAGGCACTTGTTTCAGTTCTCTCTCTCTCTCTCTCTCTCTCTCTCTCTCTCTCTCTCTCTCTGACTTTTGCTGCTATGTGGTCTTAGGCACATGGTCTCATCCCTGGGCTGAGCCACTACCGTCGAGACTATCTTGTAAGGAGAGCTTATTGGAGGCTGGGCCTTGTCCTAGGGGTTCTACTACATGTATTTTTCTTGTACATCCTCTCAGTAATGGAGAAGAGAGAAACCATTGTCTCTGGCTCACAAGAACTGGGGCACAGCGTGGATCGGGTTCAAGTGCTCAGCCAGTGTCCTTAGGTCAACTTGGCATATACTTCTCCTTTCTAGAGTGACTCTGAGCATCAAAAGGACCGTGTCAGAGAAGTTTTTATTTGAAAACTGCCACGCTGGGTGATGCCAAGTTGTGGGGGTGCAGTAGGAATTCTTAGGTGGCATCTAGGAGGCAGGGGCTAATATTGTTCTCCATGGAGGGCTCTTTCAATGAGTAGAGCTGTCCTTCCCCACGCTGGCCTCTGTTTCCGGAAGCGTGGCACACTCTTGAAGAGCCTCGGGTGTGTTGAAACTCTGTAGAATTCAGAGGAAATCTCTGCTGGGTCAGAGCCTGTGCAGCTATCCCTCTGGGAGTTTCCAGGTTTGTGTAGGCACAATATCAATCATTTTTTGTTTGAGAAGAACTGGTCGAAAGCCAATGTTCACTTTCCCCTGCCCAGGCTGTGGGTAAGAAAGCTCAAAAGATTACTTCAAGAAAAGGAAGAGAAATTGCTTAAGCCTGGTTGTCTTGAACAGAGGCTGGCATCGAGAGGAAAGGACTTACTCCATGCCCAGTATGGACAGGGGTTTTAAAGTTCGTCACTACACTTGGCTTTTATCTTGGTGGAACATACTGTCCCCACTGTAGAGAAGTGAGAATGAAGTTGGCCAATATCACCCACGAATGTAGAACTAGGATTGTTTCTCCTTCTAAGCCAGAGCTTTCTTCATTGCCTGTGATTCCTTGATAGACGACCCTGGGGAAAGCTATAAGGCACAGTGGCAAGACATTGCTGTTTGACTTTGAACACGTTATTGACTCTCTCTTAATCTTAGTTTCCTCTGACAGTAAAACAAAAAAAAAAAAAATAATCCTAGTATATGTACCACGGAGCACTGGTGAGTGTTAAATGGGTCAAAATGGGGGACCACAATGTGTAGGTCCCAGTATCAGAGACTGATTAGAAAACTTGATGCCAGAGACGTGCTGTTGTCCTGCTGGCTATGCTATGCTGCGCGCTCAGAGGAAAGGAAGCAACTCCTTGAGCTGAGCCGTAATTCAGGCTCTGTGGGAGATGAAGGGTGGAGAGTCACAACCTCACAGGGTTCTGACAAGGACTGAGGCACAGCATGCGTAGGGCTGGGAGTGCTCAGCCAATGTCCTGAAGTCAATGCTTGTCCCTTCTAGAGCAGCGTGACTGTGAGGATCAAAAGGACAATGTCAGAGAAGATTTTCTTTGGAAACTGCCAGTGTCCCTGGGAGTGAAGATTTTGAAGAGCGTATGAGGAAGTTGAAAAACAGAGAAGTAAGGTCATGTGATGAAGCTGAACAGAGATGGTGGACTAGAGCAGGGGTGTAAGCCGCAGCCAGTACTCCCACTCTCTCCCCACCATGCAGGAGAGCAGCGGCCCAGCCTCAAGGCCTGGGTGCATCTGTTCCTTCCCTTGTGCTTGCCTGTGGTGAGGCGACCTCCCAGGGGAGGATGGCTGCTACCTCCCTGGCACTGCCTTACTTGACAAATATGTTGTTTCTTGACCTGGTCTCCTACCTTTCTTGCTGAAAGCAGAAAGCAGGCGACTCCCGTAGTACTTCAGGTTTGTAGGACATGGGATCTGTGTGTTTAGAGCAGGGCTTCTTAAACGCCTTACACTGCAACCCCACCTATTTAGGTATAGAATTCGCCATGTCTATCTAGGCACGTAGTATTCATACATATATGCATACATGTACATACAGATATGAAAGTACACAGATTTAGTGACAATTGTGGTAAACTATTAGCAAACAATTCTTTGTTATATAATTTTTTTTTACCATTTATTAAAACTGAAAACGAGTTTATATACTGAGATAGATGCACTTGCTTATTTTTATGTGAGGAATTAAACCCGTGGCTGAATATCTGATACTGCAGGACACAGGGAAATCTCTAGTGCTTTCACAGTTGATTGACATTCTGATTTTTGGAATAAATGCTCAGCATATCACTTTATAACAATACGTCAAAGAAAATGGTAGAAGTCTGCTTAGGACCATTTCAGAAATTATTAGTAATTCTGTCCTACTTACAAGCGAAAAAATCCATTGGCAGACTTTTCAGAAAACTCAAGTTGGCAACCCAAACAGGAATTTAAAAAAAATCAAACATTCTCAAACAATCAAAGAAATACTACTTTGATGCTTCCATATTGAGGGACAAGGGCAACATAACATTAAACTTCTTTGTTTTCTATAATTAAGTCATTGAATTTCTAGAGGAGCAGAGAACTCTGTATGTGAGTTCAAAACGGTACAGTTCAAATGCTTGGTAGACCAGAGACTGTGCTGAGTTGCTTGAGGCAGCCATCATTAGCAATGTGTGGGGTGATGGTGCGCGCGCATGGGGCAAACTGCACATGTATGTACTCAGAATCTTGCAGTTAAGTCACAGGCTGTAAGGTGTGTATGAAGTTGCCAGACACGCCTCACATTCATCATGTGCTTGATTTTGAGTTAGTGTTTGGTCATTGCACGCTTGGAAACATTTTTACCATTACCTAAAATTTCAGGTAATGGTAAAATTGCCTACATTCAACTATGCAACCCCAAGAGCTATGGCCTGGAGCACAGAAGAATAACAAAGAGCTGAAGGAGGCAGAATATAAGTGAATTGTTCTTTCTTCTCAGAGAAGGTGAAGATGTATACTAAAAGAATGGAGGTTTTTTGTTTTTTGGTTTTTTTTTTTTTTTAATACAAGCTATGAAAACTTCAAGCAATTTGTTTAGGTTATGGTCAATACAGTTGCACCCATTCTCTTGTGGGTTGTGTCACTCAGTCTCCCAGTTGTCAGCTGACCCTAAGGCATAACCAGTGGCTGTGAGAATGCTGATGATGCCATGTGGGTCAAGCAGAATCCACAGTAATTTACCGTTGCTGTTCATCAGTGAGACAGGCCAGAACCATGCTGCAGCTGTCTGTCTGACCTGAGCTGTTGAAAGCCCTCTGGGCATCATCCTGACCATGCTGAGTCACAACTGAGCCACTTGGTATCTGTTGGAACAAGGACATTTCGCTTAATAATTTGGCATCTCAGCTTCCAAAGCTGCAAATGAGAACTATTGGTCCCACCTTCAGGCATTTCATAACAACTATAGAAAGCTGAACATTTAACCATCCATCAAATAATAGGCTCCATAGTAAAGCACTTCCTCCGTATGCAAAGGAAATGTTGGCACACAATCACCGAATATTTAAAATTGGAAATATTTTAGAATGAGCAGGAAGGAAAAAAAGAGAAAGGCTAATCACCTTTTCACAACAGATATTCTACTTGTTTGTGTACTATAGAAACCCTTAGTACAGGAGCCTGCCAGGCAGCACGTAGGCTGTGTTGAATCAGGCTTCCAGGGCACTGAGCAATGTTTTGGAGAACACAAGTTGGATATGGCCATTGCCTCTGTGCAACAGACCTTTACTGAAGCAACTAGGAGGGCAGGCTCAGGTTCCAAATTCATTTATCAGTTTTGTCAAGTGGGTTATCCGTATGATTCCCTCACTGTATAAGATGATTTGAAAACTATAGCTGCAGAAACGGGCTCAATATTAGAGACAGATGTCTGAGCCACCCTCCTGAGGTACCCTCAACGTGGAAGAAGAGGCCATCCTTCACACTGGTAGAGAGAGAGGAAGTGGAATGCTCAGGGTTGAGAGATTTCTTCAGAGAAAGCTAAAACTAAACCCTTGTGCCCAGCTACCCCTAGGATTTTATTACAAGTCAGAACTTCTCTGGCAGAAGGCTTGGCACAGAGCTGATATTCAGCAAGCATTTGTTAAAGGAAATGATTGAGCCAATAGTCCATGAATCTAAACTGACATAAATAATAAATGGGAGAAAGAAGCATTAAGAGTCATCAATTCACACTGAGTCCCAAATATATAAAATATGGGTCAGTGAGTCCAAAAACCTTATAGATGCGAGGAACATTTTTTAAAATAAGATATTCTTTGCAGATTATAGAGTAAGATGTGAGAAGCCTGAAAAGAGACAGTTTCTCATTTTCCAAAAAGCTGGGCTTCAGAAATGCTAACCTCCTGCCATCGCACTGGTTCGATCCCCAGAGAATGTTTCTAAGCATTTAGTCATGAAAAGAGTCATTGCTGGGGCTCTCATCTGAGAGGGTCATTAGACTGCCTTGTTCAAGAACAGGTTAAAAATAGTGTATTTAGAGTTTTGAGGCACATTTGTCAGCTGTGACTTAGGAAAGTATAGATGAGTGATAAGGCTTTGGAGTCATCATTATCAACCTTTTACCTGAATCTATTTATGGTGCATTAGTCAGGCCGGGATCATAGCGTAGCACAGTGAGTCTTGGTCCTGGCCAGTCATTAGAATAATCAGGGGAACTTTAAAACACATCATATCTGGCCTAGCATCAGAGATTTAGATTTTATTTAGTTGGAACAGACAAGACCCATTTGAATACTTTTTAAAAAAAAAAAAAGACTCCCCAGTGTTCTAATGTAAAAAGGTTTGCTTGTCTTAATGTCCTGTTCTTAGCCACAGCTTATTTTTACAATATATTTTTAAAGAAAAGATTGGAGAGCAAGAAGCCTCCTGTATTATATTTGTAATTGAGCTCAAACTGGGAGTGATAGAATGAAGTTTACCGTGAGCAAACAGGGATGCTGGAAAGATGGCTCAGCAGTTGAGAGTGCTTGCTATTCATGCTGAAAGCCCAGATGTGGTTTCCGGTACCTACATGGTGGCTCACAACCATCTGTAACTCTATTTCTGTAACTCTAACTCTGAACCCCTCTTCTGACTTCTTTAGCCACTAGGAATGTAGGTGATATACATACATATATTTTGGGGAAACAAAACAAACAAACAAACAAACAAAAAAACCTCATACAAATAAAATAGATAATAGAATCCAACCAAGGACCATTCATGGAGATAACCTGGACCCCCTGCACAGTGGTAGCCTGTGGCAGCTCAGTCTCCAATGGGGCTCCCTAATAAGGTTGAGCAGGGGCTGTCTCTGACATGAACTCAGTGGCTGCCTCCTTGATCACCTTCCCCTGAGGGGAGAGCAGCCTGACCAGGCCACAGAGGAAGACAATGCAGCTAGTCCTGATGAGACCTGATAGGCTAGGGTCAGAGGGAAGGGGAAGAGGACCTCCCCTATCAGTGGACTGGGAGCATGGGAGGAGATGAGAAAGGGAGGGAGGGAGGGCAGGATTGGGAAGGGATCAGGGTGGGGCTACAGCGGGGATACAAAGTGAATAAATTGTAATAAATAAAAATTATATTTAAAAAAATCATTGAAAAGATATGAACAAGTAAGAAAGTTCCAGACAGAGAAGTGGGTAAAGGCTTATGGGGTCGTGTTATAGAGCTATTTTGCCATTTAGCTGAGTCGATGTCTGCAGATGGATTAGAACTAACGTAACCACACAGTGAGGGTGCTCAGACCCAGGACTGCATCAAACCCTCTTCATCATGCTGAAAAAACAGAAATGCAGGGTGGCTTTTCTGGCCTAACATGGTGCTGAAGTGGGAAACGAGCTTCGAGCTGTGCTGTGATGGACTCTAGTGGCTAAGGTTTTATCTCCTGTTGTGGGTATTGATCAGCATTAGCTTTGAGTTTATGTTGAAATGGAAACTAAAAAGTTACTTCAGATAATTTAGACCTGGAGTCTGAGGCCTGGAGATAGTAAACAACTTGCCCAAACACACATAAATATTAGAGTAGCAAAACCAGATCTAAGAGATATTTTGTTTTTGAGATGAGAAATACATACATACATACATATGTATATTTTACATATACATATATACATATACATATTGTATACATACATACATGAATATATATATATATATATATATATTTTTTTTTTTTTTTTTCAGAGTGGTCCGTGAACTCATAATTCTCTTTCTTCAGCCTTCTGTCTGGTGAACAAGACAGAAAATGAGATGGAAGGAAGGTGAGAAGAAGAAGGAAAAGAGGGAGAGGAAAAGAAGAAAAGCAAGGAAGGAAGGCAATTTCTGTTTTTCAAGAGAAAAAGAAGCCTGGGAAGGCCCTGGCCTATTCAGACGTACAGAAACAGAGTACGTCTGGAGGGAAATCCCCAAGGAAGCTTCTGGGAAATCCTGAGGAAGAGGTCCACCTCCATGAGCGACGTTGGATTTATTCAGCAATCCGGAGGCCACCTCAGAGGCACTGTTGACTGAGATTAATTCAGGAGGTTACCTCCCATATCAAGAACAATGTTAAAGGCTAAGAGTCTATGTTTGTTTTCTTTGACATGGAGAAACTCTGGCTTACAGACAGAGTCAGGCAATGAAGGCATTTCATGGCAAAATCCAACCTTTGCAAGGAGCAAATTTGGAAGGATCTCTAGTGTGTTCTGTGTTCTCTTGTCTACTTGAACATGAAGCATCTCTTAGTCACTTTTTGGCTACTATCTTGCTTCTGAACTCTATCTGTCTGTCTATCTCTCCCCTGCTCTCAGTGTGTGTGTGTGTGTGTGTGTGTGTGTGTGTGTGTGTGTGTGTGTGTATAGAAGGTCCCAATGAAGGCTAGGGTGGCCTCAAGCTCCTGCCTCTGCCCAAGAATTGGGGTTACTAGAGTGTATCTCCATCCCCAGTTTGCTTGTGCTATACAGTTTGTTTTTTACTTTTTTTTTTTTTTAACTCTTCCAGCATCACCAATTCACACAACTTTCATTGCATATGATGGAGCTGCCTCTCTCACTACTGAGCATGGGGGTTATATGAGAAGGCACACAGTACCCTCTCAGTGAGCCACAATGTATTGCAAGATAAAAGAGAAACATAAGGGAATAAACAGATCCACCAGTGAAATGAATCCCCATGGGAATGAATGAGAAGCTCATAAGGCCTATCTGAAGGAAAAGACACCTTTTCTATTGATGATAGTAATTCAGAGCATTCTCCAGCCTGGACCCAGCAACAGCTCCTAAGCCTCAGTGGCTATGTGTTGCAGGGTGCCCAAAACTGGTAGTCGTCTTTCTCTTCCTCTCCAGGTCAGTCACTCTGGAGAATGAGGACAAAAGGGTACAATCTCTAGAAAGCATGGCATGCTGAGGGGTGGGACCTGCTTTAATTGCACCAGGTATATGATTTCACTAAGTCCTCACAGCTGAGAGAGCATAAATTCAAAGCTATGAAATAGTTCATCCATGGGAGTCAGTTTTCTTACCTGAAAAAAGTCACCTCTTGACTGTTTTGGGACGTTGGAGAGCTTTAGGAATATTACAGCACAGGCCTTCAGGAAGAAGACTTTCATCCTCAGACTCCCAGTCCACAGCTGTGTTATGGCATCCCTGAATCCAGATAATAGTGCCTTCCTTTCCTTTTTGTGGGAGTTTTTGTAAAGGGCAAAGTTAGCCTCTGAGCTCTGCACTTTTAATTGTGAACCAGACTGCAGATTAGTAGGACTTTGTGTGTCTGGGTCTGTCTCTAGGAACAGCGTGTGCAAACACCAGCTGCAGCTCCTTTCTCCCACGCTGGTTTTTGAAGGGGCTTTAACACCAATCAGAGCAGCTAGGCATACCTTCCCACTCCTGAAAGGACATCTGTAGTCTCCCAGCCATGGCCAAGATGCCCACAGGAAAGGATGGGCTCCCCTCACCAGGCCTGACATAAAGACACCTGATGTCAGGGAGGAAATGGCTGTCAAGTGCTCGTACTGAAAGATGATACTAGCTGTTCTTGTCCCAGATGATCTCAACAGTTTCCTCTTCCTGGGACAGAAGGTGCACCCACCCAAGTCTGTTTCTCTTGCTGGAGGGGAAAAAAAAATAAAGAGCCTCCAAAGGCTGCTATGTGGGGAAGGAACCTCGAGGGCCTTACATGTGTATCTGCCTGCCTTGAGACAGGACTTCCCATCCAGATTTCTAGGTAGGCTCCTGAAAGGCAACTCTGATAGGACTTGCTCTGTCTCGAGCTTCAGAACCTTTGTTACCTCCTCAGAATGAGGTATGACGCTTGCTTTGTACCCTTCTACAAAATAGTTACCTTAATCCACTGGAGTTTGAAGTTCCTCATTGGAGAATTCTCCGAAGAGTGTCTCTTAAGGGTGTCACAGGAAGAAATAGTTGACCCTTCTTGATTATGGGTGCCAGTTCCTTATAATTCAACAGCAAGCCAAACACATTTTGAGCCCAGACTAACATCGAAATCCCTTGAAGCACCCTTGGTCAAGTTCTCTAGAGATAAGCCCTGAGAGGAAGACTTGTTCCCAAAGGTCTCTTGCAAGCACTGTCTGAGACAATGCTAAGGAGGGAAAGAAACAGGAGGGGCAGAGAGTGAAGTAGCCTTTGGTGAGATGGTTCAGCATGTGCCCTAGGGAATCTCTACGTGGATGGCCCTTTAGATTGTCCCCAGCTAATCTCTTTGCTCTTTGTAACTCTGCATATACCTGGTTCCAGGGACTGATTTATGAATCACCTTGGATAGGCAGTTATCATTGATTGAGAGAGAGGAAAAAATTTTAATTCTTTACATGTTACATCCTGACTGCAGTTTTCCCTACCTCCACTCCTCCCAGTCTCCTCCAATTCCTCCTCTCTCCCCCATTTCCACTCTCCCTTCATTTTCTCCCCCAAAAAGAAAAGAACAGGCTTCCCAGGGATGTCAATCAAACATGGCATAACAAGTTACAATAAAGCTAGGCACAAACCATCATATCAAGGCTGGACAAGAAGACCCAGTAGGGAGAAAAGCGTCTCAAGAGCAGGCAGAAGCATCAGAGACACCCCCCACTTCCCCTGATAGGGGGTCCCACAAGAACACTAAGCTATATAACCATGCAGAGGACCTGGATCGGACCCACACAAGGTCCTTGGTTGTAGCTTCAGTCTCTATGAGCCCTTATGATCCCTGTTGAATAGATTCTGTAGGCCACGTTCTTGCAGTGTCCTCTACCCGTCTAGTTCCTAGAATCCTTCCTCCTCCTCTTCTGCAAGCCTCCCTGGCTCTGCCTCACGTTTGTCTGTGGGGTCACTGCATCCGTTCCCATCAGTTGCTAGATGAAGCTCTCTGGTGATAATTGGGCTAGGCATGTTATGAGTATATCAAAGCATTATTAGGAATCATTTAATTGCCTTTTTTTTTTTGCCAGCCATATTTTGTTCTACCCTGAGTCTCTGGGTTGCCCGGACCGATTCCAGGGCCATCGGTGCAGTGTTGGGTATAGGCTTTCTCTTGTGGTATGGACCTCAACTTAGACCATTCATTGGTTGACCACCATTACCCCATCACAGCTTTCCGATAAGACATGTCAGTAGAAGGTTTTGTAGCTCAGTTGATGTCCCGGTCTCACTGCTGGCAGCCTTGTCTGCTTATAGAAGATGGCCAGCTCAGGCTCTGTACCTCCCATTGCTAGGCAACTTCACTAGGGTCATTCCAGGGAGTTTTCATTGCCCTAGGCTTCTACATTGCCCACTCCCCCAAATGTCCCCAAATTCCAGTCTTTTCTCCCAGTACTCTCTCCCTCCACCTCCACATCCCACCCTGCCTAGATCTTCCTGTTCCCATCCCCACCCCACCCCCTGTCTATTGTATTCTATTTCTCCGCCCCAGGGAGATCCATGAAGACTCCCTTGAATCCTTGTTTCTTAGCTGAGAGAGGAAAATTCTTATAGAGGAATTTTGTGATGGGCGGTCAGCAGCCAACATCGACAGTCACTCGGACACTGACAGGACTTTGGGTACCATACACCAGGATCTCCTGTTCAGCAAACTCAGTCACTATCCAGGAAATGGACATTTTAAAGGGATTTTAGGATCCTAAATGGGGATCCTAAAAGAAAAGCAGCTGGCCCAAGAGCTGTACAATAAGGTGACAGCATTAAGAGTGGTGTCCTCAGGACAGCAGCTGTCAATGTTTTTCCCCCTTAGCAATCCACACACCACTTGCTTAGCAACCTTGGTCTGGCCAAAGAGTCCAGCATGTTGCATGGATTTGTGTGTCATCAGATAGAACCATAGGCATTATTTTCTTCCTTTTCTGCTGAAGAAAATTGAGATTCCTGGTATGTTCAGGAGCCCAGAAAAGCATTTAATACATGTTAGTTGTATTAAATTGTCCAACCTATGGTTTCCCCAACAGCTCCCTCTCTATTGCTGTAAACTATGTGGTTGCCCTGAACAGGGGAGCCCCATTTTCTGCCCACTGAGCCCTTGCTTTGAGAAAACAGCTTTCAAAACAAAAACAAACAAACAAACAAACAAACAAAACCACAGTGTAGGATTCCTTCCTAGCTCACCTCAATTTTCTTGTTTGCTTGATTTAAAAAAAAAAAAAAAAGAAAACAGAAAATTTACTTTTACTTTTTAATTTTCCAGCCAGAGGTCCATAGAATACAATCCTTTGAATAATTATGCTTTCAGGCATTCAGTATATTGGAGGCACGCTGCGTGCTGGCCATGTACATATATTCTCTTACACCGCCCTAGAGGATGAACGTTTTTATCCTGGCTTTACAAACGAGGAAAACAGAGGCTTAGACAATTCAATAACTTCCCCCAAGATCAAACAGCTTGGGTTTAAACACAGATCTGCTCTGCTTGGATAGGGTTGTGTTCCCTCCCTCTCTGTTATTAAACAAATATGTATTAAAGGCCTACGTGCTGCCAGCGCTCTGCAGGAATGTGCTGGGATAAAGCTGCGCCCGAGACACGTGCATACCATCCAGCCTTCTTTGCTGTTGTGTTCTGGAGCAGCAGCTACAAACAGGAGGCTGACAGGGACTCTGAGTGAAGTGGTCAGTGAGGAATTCGGGGCGGCAGAATGTGGTTGCTTCTGGAAACAGCAGCTGCTCAGCTGCAGCCAGATGTTGTTACATGAGAACCTCAGCCCAGATGGCCCCTTCCTTGCTTCAAGAGCAGCCACAAATCTGTGTTTTACGTGGAATCTCTCCACAGTTTAGAATCACGGGCTAATCCAACCCTTTAATCATTGCCAGTGTGGGTTTAACAAGAGGCATGGGTAGGACAGGAGGCACAGAAGCCACCAATGCCATCTGACCCTGACTCTTATCATCAACTCAACTGGATCCAGCTCTGTGTTGTGTGGAAAGATCTAATGGGAAGATCATGTACACTCTCACCACATCCAGAGGGTTTGCCCGTGTTCTAAGAAGCTTCACACATCTAAGCCTCTCTAAGTTTTCTTGCCAGAGGACCCCCTCCCACCTCTGCAGATTCTTTCTGTTATTCCTTGAAAGGCTGTTCTTCCCCGAGACTAAGTTAGTCCCTGACCTTCTGGCAGGAAATGGTTTGATTGTTGGTGTTTGCAAACAGCCATTCAAGGCTACGTGACCAACGCTCACAACCTCCTTTCCCTTCTCATTCCTACTGCCACCAGATGGTTCTGAGATAATGCCACGTCTTTCCTGCAAAAAAAAATAACATCCCCCTGGCCATTCTACTAGCCCCTCTGACCATATTGGGGAGGCAATGTGTCCACACACACACACACACACACACACACACACACACACACACACACGCATGCACACGCACACACACACACACACACACACACACACACACCATCATTGCTTCCCCTGCCTTATCTTTTGAGAATGGAGTCAATCATATACCATGCTGAGAGTTCGGGGGCTCACGTAGACGGAACCAGTGTGTAGACGTGGAGTTCCGGCCCGCCCAGGAATGTTTGCAGGATGTTTGAGACAACCCTGTCCCTACCAAAATGACTTGTGATGCCAATCTTACTCCTTCACTCCGATGCTACTCTCATTTTCTCTAATCAAACACATCTAGTTCTTGAGCCTTACAACTCTCGTGAGAGACAAAACCACGATGATGACCATAGACCGCAAACCGGCCTCCTGGCCAGGCTTTGATCTCTTCTCTTGGCCTTCATTGGGACTTCATTGAGATGCCTCTAGCTTTGCTGATGACGTAGCAGATGTTAATCAGTAGAAGACAGAACAATGCAGGTGACCTGGGATTATTATGGGCTAGAAGAGGATACTTGTTATCATTTGAAATCAGCACCTTTTAAAGAGTGAACACTACTCTGAAACCTTAGAAAAACTCAGTTCATACCTATGTATAGTGATTGCCGTGGAGAGAAGTTGGAACTTAAAATCATATATTTGAGTTATCTTCAAATTCCCGACAAACAGGGTTTCTCTGTGTAGCCTTGACTGTCCTGGACTCACTTTGTAAACCAGGCTGTCCTCGAACTCACAGAGATCCACCCACCTCTGCCTCTCTGAGCATTGAGATTATAGGGCGTGTGCCACCATGCCCAGCTATATGCTATCATTTTAAAATTTGCAAAGGGACAAATTTGGATCATGGAATGAGGAAATAGTCATTTCTACTCTCATGATGAGCTATGGTGATCTTCACAGCCACAAAGACTCTCTAGCACATCATTGAAAATGTCTCATTTGTGTGTCAAGATGTTATTGAGCCAATAATCCTCTTCTCTACTTGAACTAGTCTAGACTTGAAAAAAAAAAAAACATGAGTGTGACTGATAACATGGAAAAAGTTTTCTGCTTCTACTATAAACAACAACTGAGACCTCTCTGACTCAAATGCAATTGGATTGGCCATCTAGGAAAAACTCTGGATTTGATGACCACTTCTCTGGCCTTCACACCCACACAGGAAGCTCTCTCATTTGTAAGTTATATCTTTAATCTGTTTGGAATATCCCCAAGTCAATAGTTCTATGGATTTCCATCAAAATACAAACAACTAGTCTAGGAACCTGTGGGCTTTACAAAAATGTGTTTATTTGTTGAGGAGAGCAGTGTTGGTTAAAGAGGGATTTCCTATAAGCCAGCAGGAAAATTTAGAGGCGATGGATCTTACAAGGACCTGTTCTGAAAGTAATTTGCCTTATCTGAAGATGGGCCAGATTGGCTCTGTCTTGTACCCCACTGATGCTGTTGACTCTATCGATCAGCAGAAAGGTCCTTTGACCTGATCATTGGAACAGCAATCTTACCACACCAAATGGCCTCTCCTGTGTGGCCAGATGTAGAGGCATGGAGCAGATGACTTTAGATGCAATTTCCAATTCTTGGAATCAAATATCAAAGAAATTCCAGGCAAAGAGATTACAACCCTGTGTCATTTCTTCATCAATAAACATTTGCTGAGCTCTAGTAACCCAGGCAGTAGGCCAGAATTTGAGGACACAGAGCTAATTAACATGAGGCATAGCCCTGAGCTGAGTGCCAACTTCCTTCCATGACGTGAAATGAAAGTCCCACTGATTCCTGTTTGAAAAAAAAAAAAAAAAAAGAATCTTTTTCCATGCATTCTCTCGCTTACTCTTTATGAAACTCAGAATGATTGGTAGCCCTACTTAACACAGGCAGCTGAGGTTCCAGGGGGCCCACTGGGTTTGGCTAATGTCTAGGAACCTTAAGCATAGAGCTAGAGTTTGAAGGAGGCCAGCACTCCATTCGCACTGTCCTTGGAATTCAGTGTCTGTCTCAAGCATTAATCGGAGGCACATGGAACACACATAAAGGAACCACCTGGTCCTTCTTCTGTGGCAGTACCTCCTCCTTCACACCCTACTGCAGGCCGTTCCTAAAGCCAGGCTGAGGTCAATCTTGCACTGACAAGGTGAGATTCATCTGCACACTTTAAGAAGCCAGAGAGCACATGGAGAAAGAGTCATGCACAAACCAGAAGCTGGGTTTCAGGACAGTGCTGAAGTTTTTGCTGAGAGATAATAATTTGTACAAAGGGCTTTTAGCTTCTTACTTGGGACCAATGGCAATTACAATTGCTGATGTCATCATCATCGTCATCTTTGTCTTTCCCTCCTCCATCTTCTCTTCTTCCTTCTTCCCCACATCTCTCTTGTTTTCTGTGTGTAGATCAAACACAAAGCAAACTTGTCATAGTTCTTAATAAATGTTGACAAATAACTATAACTGATCAATGGCTAGAAATAACTCTCCTTCCCCAGGATACATTGAACTCATTCTCAACAGTGATGATGTTCCCAGGGTTTGTTTTGCACTCCAAGGAAAATGTGGTGTTTCTGGAACCTATCAGTAGGTTTATATGATCATTTTCTGTATCTTTAGTGATGCTTATGTTTCTTTAAAAAGTATATCCCTGTGTTTTTCCAAGACAGTTTGGGTTTGAATAACTCTCCAACAAAGTAGTATTTCTGACCATTTTCTTGCCTGTCTCTGTGGATACGACATAGCTCATACTCTGAGCTTGCTTACTCTAGGAGCCCTCAGGGTGTGGCCTATCTTACGCAGGCTCTTGAGTAAGAGTCTTGACTGCCATTTTCCTTGTCTCTTATTCAATACCCCTGCCACGTCTTCCACAGGGAGTCGTATGGTTTCTAGGTCTGGTTTTGTGGAAATGCTGTGAGCTTCCATTGATCCTCACCACACTCCCTTTCTTCTTAAAGTGGGGAGGGGAGATGCGGGTGATTGCAGTCGGCAAGTGGTATCTGCTCTTTTGGTTTCTGATGAGTGGCTTGTACGGGTCATGGGGTACTGTAGCGGGTACAGAGATATACCATTATTGCCTTACAGTCAACCTCTTCCACTCAACCTCCTGCCCAGCAGCCAAAGGGCTCTCTCTCCATCCTCTGCCACTTTCAGGATGGGTGAAGTGCCTTATCACTTGTCACCATGATCCCACCCAAGACATATCACGGTCTCCATTTTATTCATGTCTTTCCTTCCAGCCAATATTCATTCCCCTTCTGGGGAACATCTATTATATACCAGACACTGAGGATGTAAATGCGAAAAGTCATTCAAAGTCCCCTCTCGAGAATTTAGTCTCCTCGATCTATTGGCTTAGCAGGCAACAACTATATGGTCCTGGGATACTAGGCATCTACAGCAAAGCAGAGCAATGTAATGGGAATGTATTGTACATGCTTTGGCTTCGCACTGCTTTGCAATTTTGCTAAAGTTATTTTGTCTCTTAAAATTCAATTTCCTCATCTATAAAACAAGATTAATAGTGACTCTTATGTAAGGTGCCTGTGAAAATTAGATAAAACAATGTGCATGAAGTACTTAACATACTGCCTGTTGCTTTGTAACAATCACCAAATTTATTAACGAGAAGTCTTTTTGAGGATGGCAGGAAATCCTTCACAGAAGGAAGAAAGCCCGCAGGATGAGTTAAAGGAAGTATTCTTAATCTAAGCAGGCAGGTGCACCTGTGCGCCTTTTTTTCTTAGTCAACACGATTCATTTAAAAATGCTTCTTATAACATCCTGAGATGCAGAGTATCCTGTTTTCAGTCTTCTGTTTTGCAAACAGAGAAGACTGTCAGAAGTTAATTAGCCCAGACATGCTAGATTTCTTGTTTACCCAGTGGAGGCCTTCTGTGTGAGTAAAGAATACAGAACAGCTGAAGGGAGTTCCTCCTCTGTGTAGAGCCTTGTGGAGGACACAGTAATCCTCTGCTCTGAGTCACTACCAGGTGCCACCTGATGTGAGTGAGGATATGGAGATAAACGCACCATGAAGTCAGAAGAGAGAAGCAATCACCCTGCAGCGGTGGGCTACAGTTGATGGGATAATTATCTGTTAGAAAGCGAGAGAGATAGTAAAAAAAAAGGATTGCTATAACAAAGGTGATTCAATATCTGGGCTATAAAAATGAACACAATTCCCACAACAGGTACAGGTGGAGAGAAGGAGGGGAAGAGGACAGGACAGAAACAGTGCATGCCATTGTGAATACCAGCTATGCTCACTCACTGAACAGAAAGGTAGCGTGGATGGCCCTGAAAGGTAAGGGTTAAGGAACCTAGTGGGTTGGGAGTTTATCCGACAGACAACTAGCAGGCATCAGTCGGTTGGTTTGGGTTTACAGATTTTATGAAGAATGTAGATGGATTGTAATGGGTAGAAATGAAAGGTAGAATAATGGAGGACAGACTATAATAGGCGAGAAGGAAAGGCAAAATAATGGAGGTGGGGATTCAGATTAGAAACCATTGTCATCATCTGCCTGGCAACAAAAAAGATTAGATGAGAGCAAAGTTATGCCTGCCTAACCACCCATTTTTGTGTCTGGTTCCTAGAGATGAACAAACATCTACAAGGCCTGACTCGGAAGTGGTATTTCTTTCTGACATTGTTGCCCACAGACTACCTCTGGCAGAATCACTTACAGTACTTGCTTAATTTCCGAGTCTTATGCCCTATCACTGTGTCGACCTACCAAATCAAAATGGCTGGGACCATGACTCCTATCAGAACACAGTTAAGCAAGACCTCCAGAGGGTTGTCAAGACTTGTTGAAACTGTAAGCATACCTGACTTAGGAATAAGTTAATATGCTGTATCAGCTTTGGAGGTGTAGAAACTGGGATGCACAGGGTCACATGACTTCCCCAAAAGTCACCTGTCATCTAGGACTAGGGCGAGGCCCTCCAATTCACAGCTTGGTTGACTCTGCTGTTCTGTGTAAGATTTATGTCTGATAGATATTGCAAAGAAAGTTCTGTCTCATTTATTGTGGAAGTGGGGAGGCAGAGAGACTGAACTTAAGCCTTTGGGTCCAGACATTAGCCTGCATTAAGACTCTAGCAGGCTAATGTCACCTACTGAGGCACATTCTGTGCGGAGGCTGATGATACTGCCTGGTGCTCTCACCACATCCTGACTCTGAGATCCTCAGGGAATGGCTTTGTGGGAATACCTTTGACCAGGACAGCAGAACCCTACCAGGTGACCACATGGATAGATTAATCTATACAACCTACCCTGGATTTTCAGATACACAGCAATAGGAAACATTTGTGAAATTTATTATCCAGATTCACACAACAAAATCTGTGGGCCCTCAAAGACTTCTGATGTCACCCTCTTTGACGAGCAGTGTTACCTAAAAGTTTGTGAAAAATAAGGTTGGAGAAGAAAGATCTAGTTTCAAATCTTTTTTTCTAGATTTATGATTTGGGACAAGTTAATTATGAAATGCTGTTGCTATGGGACTAAGCTGTTCTTTTCTTTTTCTTTTTTTTTTATTAATTACATTTTATTCACTTTGTATCCCAGCTGTAGCCCCCTCCCTCATCCCCTCCCAATCCCATCCTCCCTCCCTCATCAGTTCCCATGTTCCTCTCCAAGTCCACTGATAGTGTCTTTTTCTTTTTCTTTTGGCTTTGTTTTGTTTTTTCTTTTTCCAAGACAGGGATTCTCTGTGTAGCCCTGGATGTCCTGGAACTCACTCTGGAGACCAGGCTGGCCTTGAACTGAGAGATCCAGCTGCCTCTGCCTCCTGATTACTGAGATTAAAAGCATGTGCCACCATGCCCAGCTCAAATTGAGATTTTATTGGTTAAAAACAAACAACGAGGTAAACACAGAGCCTTAGATAGGATAGCCTGCTTAAAGTTACACAACACCTTAGATCTCTAAATCTTTATTTCTTCAAAATGAGAAAAAAAAGTATCAACTCTTGTCTTTTTCACAATGATTCCATGGGGCTCAAATAAGAAAGTTGATACGAAAATATGCCATATAATTTCATGTGGATTTCAGACGTTTTGACTCTTCTCTTTCTATATCAGTAAGATGGTTGAAGTCACATACACATTCACACATACACACATACACACACAACTAAGAATGTCAGGTTTGAGCTGGGGGCTAGTCAGACCTTGGTTCCCTGGCAAAGTAGATCCTAACAGGCACCCCACTGTGAATGTTTTGGCTCCATGGAGCCTCTGCACAGGATTAATTCCAAGTAGGAATGAGTTTATATGCTAAGTTCTAGGCTTTACTATAACTTGCCTTAAGGTGTGCTGAGGCCATGCCCCTGCAGAGTGCTGACCACAGCCTTAATTCAGGAAGCCTGTCAGCAGCTTCCTGCCTCTACACTGTTCGCTGTTCTCCGGCTATTGCCTCGTTTCTGACAAGCAGAGAGAGTCTTCAGGCAGAAGTGTTCCCAGTCAGGTTGCTACAAACGCGGGCAAGCCAGTAGCCTCCTTCATAGTTCACTCACGGCAAGGTCTTCATACAAATGTTCCGCATGCACTTGAGGACAAGCCGACCGACTCCTCCCACCTTCTGAGCAGAGAGAGTAGAAGAGCAGAAGGGGGGAAGGATTTGCCTTGCTTGTTTGGGTATTAAGACATAATTCAAAGACTGTTTTTATTTTTAAGTGTGTGTGTATTGGGATTATGAACCTGTGAACCTGTGAGTGCAGGCGCCCACAGAGGCCAAATTGGAGCTCCTGGAGAGAATTAAAGATGGTGTGATCTGTCCAACATGGGTACTGGGAACCTGACTTGGTTCCTCTGGAAGAGCAGCACATGCTCTTAACTACTAAGTGATGTCTCTTGCCTATTAGGAAATAATTTACAGCACAAGCTAGCTAAATAAAAAGCTGCCCTAAACAAATAAAAATTTTTTAATTAAAAAATTTAGAGTTGGAGAGATACCTCAGCTGTTTCTCGTTTGTTTTGTTTTGTTTTGTTTCTGACAGCTCAGTTGTTAATAGCAGCTAAAAGCACGACGGCCTGAGTTCAATTCCTGGAACTATACGGCAGAAGAGAATCAACACACAGAGACTAGCCTCTGACCTCCACATGCCATGGTGTGCTCCCTGTCACTCTCTCTCTCTCACACACACGCACACACATCCACATTCACACACACATACTCACACATTCAAACACACATACACACATAAACATACACATACACACATATACACATACACACAAACACACACATACACACACACACACACAAAAGGTAAAATAGTTCAGTTTCCTCACAGCCTTTGGCAATGTTCACATCATAAAGCCCAAACCCTGAAGCCTTATTCCTGTTTCAGCATTTCTCAAAGAGATAATCCAGGTGCTTATTAAACTCAATCCAGTCAGTCTTCACATCAGACCAACTGACCTAGAATTATTATGCTTAGGTAAGTTCAGCAGGCTGTCAGCAAGATTCTCATGCAAACTAGAATTTGGAAACCACTGCAAAGCCCTTTCAGCTATGAGGTCACTTGCTCTTTCCATAGATAGATGATCTGTTATTTCAGACTCTCACGTACTTGTAGTCATTCGGTCTCTACTGCTCCGTCAAGACCACTGAGACTTAGCATTCTTCATAGAGCCCGGACCATGAGATTAGACGGCTCATAATAGAAAGCCCTCACGCTTCCCATCATAAATCCTTACTCCTCTCTCTTCCTGCCTCCACTCTCTCCACAGACACACAGCAGTAAAATGCATCTATTTTTACAGTTCCATTCTCACGTACTCAAGGCTTAAGAAACACTGCCCTGCTTACACTTGGTGCTATATCAGTCAATGCCCCTGACTAATAGACGAGGCGCACGAGGGCTCCGTGGCAAGTGCGTCAATGGGAGGAAGGAAGATGGGAAAGGAAAATATAGACAAGACATGGAGGCTCCACAAGGGTGTGGTACCAGGACACACAGACACAAGAGTTAGCTTTTGTCCCTAGCTGTCTCTAGTTTACTGTTGACCTGAGGTAAGTCACATCTCTCTATGCTTCAGGAAGCTCACCCAAAGCTGGGCAGAGTTTTCTCAGGCAGACCTTCCCATCCTCCACATACTGGGGTACCACAGAAGGAAGGCATGTATGTTATGAATTACTGGGTTCCTTGGTATTTAGAGTGTGGCACTGCCCACGGCAATCGTCATCATACATTTCTTGGAGAGATCCTGGGCAGTGTAGGAGTTTTCAAAGATCACCTTGAAATCCTGGGAGAAGGCTCTGGGCAAAGGGTACATTACTCACATTTCTCCAGAGCAAGGCCCCGAGTGCAGTCATCAGGCCCTTCTGTGGTACCCGCATGACATTAGCTGGAGAATGCCTTACTGAGCAGCCTAGGTACGCCTGAAGATCAATCGAATCGGCATGGCCAGCTGAGCCTAGGGCACAGAGAGCTGGTGACGAGTGAGTGAAGAAACATGATGGGAGCTGTATATAAACACAGACCCAGATCTGTGTCTTCACATACACCAGATGCTCTGTCTGTCTGTAGAGATGGACAGAAAGTCCTTTTCCTGGGCTTCAGGCTAGCTCTGGTCAACTGCTTTTGCAATGCAAACGAAGACACAATATACACATTAGAACCTTATTAGGTCAAGACGCCATACGCAGAAGCTTTTATTTGAACACTTTTTTTTTCATTATCATAAAATTGAGCAGAGAGCTAGAGAGATGGCTGCATGGTGAAGAACGCTCGCTGCTCTTGTAGACAAAGCCAGTGGCTCACAACCATCTGTAACGCCAAGTCTAGAGTATCTAGCCACTTCCGGATCTTTTGGCACATGTATATATTTTCATATACATGAATACACACGCACCCACTCACACCTTTCATAAAACTAAGTAAATACACATTGTTTGGGGCAACCTTAGCAAAGGTTACACTATTAGCTTCTGTAGCTTTAAGTTCTGCAATCCTCCAGTTTTATACAATGGCTTAGATTTTTTTTTTTTTAATTGTGTGCTTGTGTGGATGAGGTTCCACTAAGGATCTGGGGAGCTCGCCATCAAAATCTTGGTGTTGTAGGTAGGTAGCCACTCAAAACATTATGTCTGTTGGTGTTGACGTCAGTGGACGACACTCTACATTCTCACTTGAATTTTGAAGGGATTGTATCTGGAACTCTGCTAAACATGTGATGTTTACTATATTCTTAAGTATTTTGTGCTTTTTACTTTCCCCTTAAGTAATAAAGTGTAATGATTTTTTTTTACTGAGTTTTACATAAGCCTGGTAAGTCCTCTGCAGTTTTCTTCCAGACCTTTGTTTTCTGTGGGTGCAAGATGACACTAGATGGTAGAGTGTTAGGACAGTGGATCTCTCTATCTCTGTCTCTCTTCCTCTGTGTCTGTCTGTCTATCTCTCTCTCTCTCTCTCTCTCTCTTTATCTCAGAGCATTTGATGAAGTAGAGAGATATTTTGGATGACACCTCAGAGGAGTGGTTTACTAATATGCAATAGGAGGAGACCAGGAATGCATGCAAACTGCTCATACTGCACAGGAAACAATCTCACAGAAAGTATCATTTGCCCTAAATGGCGGTGAGTGAATCCTTGCCATAAGTCTCCTTTCACTCTCATGTTCCAATTCTGAGTTCTGAATCTTCTTGGAGCTTAGGGGAGGAGGAGATGCCGGGCAGTTATGGGCCTGCCCAGGAATGGATAGTTCTTACACAGGTGAGTATAGCTCAGGAAGACCCTCCTCCGGCCACTGACAACCACGCTTTAGTGAGAAGCTTTTCCCACAGCCCTGGTCAGCTCTAATGACTCCTTGGTATCCCTATGACCATCTCCTCTTCCTCCCTCATACTTGTCCTTAAGTTCCGTATTCTTCAGTGGGATGTGGTGCCACATGCCTGTCATCTCGGCACAGGCTGCAAAACCTACATAGTAAGACTTTGTCTTTAAAGAAAAAAAAATACATATTCAACAAATTTCTCTCCCTGCCTGTGACTCAGGGTTGTGTGATTTGTGACTAGCCTGGCTAATATAGCTCTCTTGTACAACAAGTGAACTTCTTATCAACTCATTGTCTTCCTCCCGCCCAACAATTTTCTTGGACATCAAATTCCTCTTTCTTTTTGTCATTAATATCATCTCCAATATTAAACAAACCTTTCCCATCCTCTCTAATATACCTGTCCACTTGGGTTTGCTGGTCTATTTATTTACTTGTTTGTTGGTTTGAACTTAATAATGGTCTGAGCAGTTGGAGATTAAGCCGTCCAAGCAGCCACATACCTTTATCATGATGACCCTTAACCATCTCTACTCAAGTTTTGTAACAGATTCACATCTGTTACCTTATGTCAGCAGCAGGTTCAATAGAGCATTAGATTCTGTTTTGTTTTTTTGTTTGTTTGTTTGTTTTGTTTTGTTTTAAGTGGGACTCAACTGAGAACGGTGTATTTTACCACTAGCAATGCTTAGATAGGAGGAAGATCAATATTGCCAAGGCTTGATGTGTTTTAAGTGAGCTGATCTACCAGGAGAACCTCACTGTGTTTCAGTGTAAGAGAGCAGTAGCAGCTACATAGCTCCTGGAATTCTTTCCAACTCTGAAAGGCAGAAAAAAAAAGCCATTGAAAAAAAATATTTTGGTGTTATTGACTCACTGTCAATGTGTCACTTCTATTGAAATGAGGAAGTTCGTTTTTACAGTTCAAGTCAGGAAATAGTTTATATCCTCTGCAGTGTTTAAAGTCATTGCAAGATTATGGCCCATTGATATGATCTCTGATAACATTTTAGTGTTAGTGAAACCAAGTCATTATTTTACTTAGAGAATATATATATATATAATATACTATATATATATATATATATATATATATATATATAGTCTGAATGATGTTCTTTAATACAAAATTATTATCTCTGTTTTGTAGATGAACAACTGAAGCACTAAATGACAATACGGACATATCAAGATAGCCTAGTAATTTTGACCAAGGAAAAAGGCAAAGAGTAGAAGGACATGAGTAGAACAACTTCAGAAAAAATTCCCACTTTCCAGATATGCTAGTGGACTTCTGAACGTGTGCTTCTGTGGATGAAAATGTAACTACTTAAGTCGAATACTCATTATTTATTGCCTTCATAAACTTTAACATTGGTATTATTAGGAAAAAGTTAAATAGTTAATCATGGAAGAAAGAGGGTTGCATGGGGTTCCATCCCATAAGGGATCATTGGCAATTAATAGTGGCTAGAGAAGGGATATCAGTTTCTATCACTGATACATCCACTGAAATCAAAAGTGGCCCATGTTTCCATAAAGAAACTACCTTCCTCATGCTCACATAAGTGACTGTAATAAAACTCAGTAGGACACACACACACACACAAACCTGAAAGCTGGAGGGGGACTTCTTGAGAGGGGAGGGATTTTAAGAAAATAGGAAGGAGACAGGAGAGATGGGATGGAAAAATAGGAATAAAAAGTCCTGAAAAGAACTGCATATATGAAACTGCCAAAGCAAACAAACAAACAAAAACAAACAAACAAAAAAACTAAACTAAAAGGTACTTTAAGATGTTTTCTATTTACTTTTTATTTGTATATTTTCAGTCTTTCATTCTATAGATTCATTGTTATGTAAAGACATACAAGTACAGATGATACATCAAGTGTTTTCCACCCATGGTTCCTACATCGTTCCTCCCTCTTGTTACTTCCCTTTGCTCCTCAAAACAAGTTCACTTCTACTTTTGTGAGATATATGTATGTGTATCCATGTTCTTATGTATCTATATAAAATGTAAAGAACCAGATATGATAAAAACACATGTGATAGTTGTCTAACACTGGCTTAATTTGTTTAATTTTATTATCTTCAGGTGCACCATTTTCCTGAAAATTATAGGAGTTCATTCCCTACCGCTGAAAGAGTTCCAGTGTGTGTGTGTGTGTGTGCGTGTGTGCGCGCACGCACATATATGCCTGTCTTAATCAGTGTTCTATTGATGTAAAGAGACACTATGACCACAGCAACTCTTATAAAAGAAAGCATTTAACTGGAAACTTGCATGTAGCTTCAGGGTCTGAGAGTCTATTATCATCATGGGGGAGCATGCCAGCAGCTAAAAGCTCTGTCCTGATCCTCAGGTAGCAGGCGGTAAGAGAGACTGAGCCTGGTATGAGCTTTTGAAACCTCAAAGGCCACCCCCAGTGACACACTTCCTTCAATGAGGCCATACCTCCTAATCCTTCTAATCGATTTAAACAGTTCCACTTCCCAGTGACCAAGCACTTAAGTACATAGGGTTCATTTTCATTCAAACGACCACATTATATACCACTTTCAAAAAAAATGCATGCCACTTCTATTGGATATCTAGGATAATATACAACCTAGTTATTGTGAATACTGCCATAGTGTTTTATGTGCAATCATCTCCATGATGTGTTGGCCTGGAATAATTTAGATAACTACCTTCAGACAGTCATATAGCGCATCTCTTTTTAATGTTTTGAGTAACCTCCCTACTGATTTCTATAGTGGCTAGACTAGTTTACATTCCCAACTGCAATGTCTAAGTAGGCCCTCTGCCCATATCCTTTGCCGTATTTGTTGTTTATTGATGACTACCAGTGGACTCTCGATGTAGATTTGCATTTTGCTAATGGCTAGAGAGGTTCACCACTGTTCCATGTGTTCATTTAATGTTTGTGTTTCATCTTTTAAGAGCCATTTCTGCTCATGTCATGAGTTCTATTAATTTTCTAGATAGTAAGCCTTTATCAGCCATATAACCGTGCAAGATTTTTCTCCTATTTTATGGACTATCTATTTAGCTAATTAACTGTTTTCTTTGCTGTACAAAGCTTTTACGTTTAACTTTGTGAGATCCCATCTGGCAATTTTTGGCCTTGTATCCTGAGCACCTGAGACTTTTCAAACAGTTCTTGCCTATACCTTATTATCTTGAAGTGTTTTAGCTTTTCCTACAATAGTGTAAGATCTTACAGCAAAGTCTTTGATACCTTTGGAGTTAACTCTTATTTACTTAATGTTTACGTTAATTTTGATTATGTTTTTGTGTGGGCATCTGTGTAAGTGTGGGTACACCCCCTGGGGGTGGAGTCATAGGCAATTATGAGCCACTCAACATGGGTGCTGGAAGCCAAACTCAGCTCCTCTGCAAGAGCAGAGCATGATCTTACCCCCTGAGCCAACTCCTCAGCCCCAAGCAGATGACTTCTGTACAAGGAGAGAGACTGGGACCTCTCTGCATTCCTCTACCTGTACATACCCTGTTTCCCCCAACACATTTATTAAAGAGCCTGTCTTTTGTTCAGTGTGTATCTTCAGCAGCCAGAGCTACATGGCTCTGTCTTGTTGCTCCACTCTGTTCCATTTTGAGTCAGTGTTATTTGTTTTTATTATTATGGCTCTATAGAATAACTTGAAACCAGGCCTGATAATATTTCTAATAGTATTTCATTTTTGTTCTTGTTTAGGATTGTTTGAGATACCTGTTGGTTTGGGGTACTCTGATAAGAATTTTAAGATTTTTTTTTTTCTATTTCCACAAATAATCACATGGTAATTTTGTTTGGGATTACATTGAATCCATGTATTGCTCTTAGTGGGATGGCTGTTTTCCCAATATTAATTTTACAAACCTGAGTATGAGATGTCTTTCTATTTTATAGTATCTTTTCCAATTTCTTTCTTTTGAGTTTTCAAGTTTTCATAGTACAGCTGACTGACTTGCTTGGCTAGCTTTATTCCAAAGTACCTTTAAAGACCACTGTGGTTGGGATTTTCTCCCTGATAGCACAGTCACTTTGTTCATGGGCTCATTGCACAATGAGAGGGATAGCTGGGGAAAGATGTTGGCTACAACCACAGAAAGGATCACTCATCTTATCTACTTGATTATTTAGCTCCTCCTTTGTTGATGTTAAGCTTTTCATGTGCATTTACAGGAGACACACCTTCTTCATATCTGCCATTTGAAGACATCTGTCCATACATTCCTTCCAAAAACAGTATTTCAATCATTCTCCTTCCAAGTTCCTGGCTTCCAAGTTCATTGGCTATAGCTCATGAGTCATTCAGCATAAATCACACACCTGGCTTTTTTTTTTTTCTTCAAAATACATTATATCACTTCCATTGCCCAGAGTTCTGCCCTCTGTGAAGATTTTCTTTCAACACTGTCCTTCAGGGGTGTCCACTTATAGATGGTATAGCATGTAGAACCATAAATAAATAACACCTAGAATTATCTTCCTCAGTTAACTTACAGGGCGCATCATATAAGGCCATAGGTGCGTGCTCTGAGGTAGAAGGCAATGCAAGAGAAGTAGGATTCATACCAGGGAAACTTTCCCATGTAACTTACTTGTGCTGTTCATGTATAGCAGTTCAGGCTACATAGTATCCAGTTGGTCCATTGTCAAGTCTCTAGTATCTACTAAGTCTCAAGAGTAGGACAAGGACTGTCTCTACCATGTGGAATAGTGTTCTGCAGATGACAGCAGGGCCTTTCTTTAAAACATCAAGGCTTACATCATGAGTCACAAACAAGGGCCTGACAAAGCATCCAATCAGTCTCTTTATCTGCGTGAACAGTTCAAGTACTTGAAGTCTGTTGGAGAATATGCCCCAATTGGCTAAACATCCCACATGGTTGACAAGCCTTCTCTTGAACTGAGCACGCTCAAAACTAGCAGTTTTCCAAGTCATGTAGTATATAACACAGAAAAACACATCCAAGTAAGGAATGCACTGCCTGTAAAATGTAACTTGGCCCACTAAGCATTGTGTTTCTGTCTTGTCAGTAGGAGCAGACAAGAGTAGCAACATATTCTTCACCTTAGAAGGAATATCTCTGCACACACCAATATTACTGACCATCGAAAAACTTTAGTAAGGTAGAGGTCTCTTGAATTTTGGCTGAAATTATTTCTCATCCTTCAATGCACATATATTTTACTAAAAAATGCACAATGTTTGCTACCTCCCATTAAGCTGGTCTGGTCAATATAGTGTCAGTGGTATAATGGACTACTGTGGAAAAGAAGAGCATTCAAGCTTCCTGTGAACCAAGTTATAACACTGAGCTGGAGCAATAAAGATGTACTTCTGGCCTTGCTAAATGAAAGAAAATTACTTGGTGGTTCTTGGGGACAGGTATGGAGAAACATGCATTTGAAAGCACAATAGAGGCATACCAGGTACCAGGAGACATGGTAATCTGCTCAAGCAAGTATGCCATACCTGGTACAGCAGTTGCAATGAGAGTCATTACCTGGTAATCAACTGACATTCTCCATGACCTATCTGTCTTCAGTACAGGCCAAACAGGAGAGTTAAAAGAAGGTGTAATAGAAACTGCCATTTCTACATCTTTCAAGTCCTTGCTGGTGGCACCAATCTCTAGACCCTTTCTAGGCATGTGATAATAGTTTGGGTTCACTATCTTCCATGAATGAGGAAGCGCTAATGGTATCCATTGACTTTCAACCCTTATTCCATAGGTCAGTAAACCAACATCTAGTTTCTGCCCATTTCTATCACGAGTATGCATTCTAGATTGGAGAAATGACCACAGGCTAAGTTAGAGGATACAGTAGACTAACCATGACTTAGATTTTAGCTGGAGCTCCATTGTACATTTGACCACTATAAGCCCTTAACTGGAGGACCACCATGCTTTTTAGGATGTCCCAGAATCAATGCCAAAGCAGAGCTCATGTTTAGCAGATTCCCAGAGGTCTTATTTCCTTTTACACACATGTGGTTACTCTAGGAAAAGACTCTATGGCTCTCTAGTTAAAAAAATAATTTAAAAAAAAGGTTCATAGTAAAACTTTTAGTAATTGTAGCAAGGTTCTTCTGCAAAAGGACACAGTCTTCATTTGAATGGCTCTGTAAATTTGTTCAAATCAGGAAATTAGTCGTGGGGGCCATGATTTTTCTGTTGCTATATGGGTAGCTGTTGTCATTTACTCATTATGGAATTTTTCTGCTTCTATAGCTCAAGCAGGAATTAATCTAACATGCATCCTGTCTATTTCATTTCTGGGAAGGTGGTGATTAATTACTGCCAAGAGTATACACATGACAGACCAGTACAAACATCACTTTGCGTGTGACATTACATTCACTGTCCCCTTAGGGTCCTGCATTGCCACGTGGCCTTGCTCACCTAGACCCCTAAAAGCCCCGAAATATGTAAATTATCCAAATAGGCAGGTGCAGCTCCCACTGGAAAGCCTAACATACACAGAAAAGTAGAAAGTCTAACAGACACAGAAAAGTATTAAGCATTAAGTAGTAACGACCTCTTCAGATACCCTCGTGCTCATCTTATGAATTTATTCTTTTTAATTTCAATACTGCCCATGTAATAACTTTATCAGTTTCTCCTCTTCTTTCCTATGTGTGTGTGTTTGTGTGTGTACATACTCACATAAGCATGTGTGTTGTATAGCAGTTTCCTCTGAGACTGACACACTCCATCCTGCAGGGAGGCTCTTAAGCCAGAAGGCAAAAAAAAAAAAAAAAAAAAAAAAAAAAAAAAAAAAAAAA
>NW_026596109.1:5721466-5721932 GCF_907164565.1 Psammomys obesus
AAAAAAAAAAAAAAAAAAAAAAAAAAAAAAAAAAAAAAACTAAATAGAGCTTAGTAAGTCCCTGAAACTGACTGGATTCACGCCTGGAAAAGCTGTAGACCAAATGAGTCCCTTGGAAAGGACATTCTTCAACCTGTTGAGCTGCCTGCGGGCTGTGCGGTGGGCTCCAGATTCCCAGCTTTCCTGAGCTGTTACCCATGCTAGAACAGGCCTTAGGGGTGCAGGCAGCTGTCTTTGAGTCACTTCTGCTCCTGTAAGTGACCCCCCCCACCCATATTCCTGTAAGTAATCCCAGTAAAAATGGTTCGCCAAGTTGGACTTTGGTGTTACCTGTACTTTGATTTGTCATGTGCTCCCCATCCGTGGTGAGTAGACATGTATGTTGTGTCTTCCTAGGAAAATATTTGTCATGCAACATCGTGTGTGTGTGTGTGTGTGTGTGTGTGTGTGTGTGTGTGTGTGTGTG